>NC_046657.1:43538418-43554179 GCF_010883055.1 Belonocnema kinseyi
TGAAAATTAAAATTCGAAAATTTTTTCTAAAGCCTCCAGGGGACTTCGTTTTCGCACGAAAAAATTTTATGTGCCCTTATTGCATCCGGACCCACAATTCGGCTCGGGTACAAGGTAAAGTCGATTAGAATGTGGAGTAAAGATGATTAAGGATTAGAATAAGTTTTTAGAGTTTTGATTGAAGCTTGATCAATGCTCTGAGGCTTCGTTAAAAATATTTAAACAATCGTTAAACTATTGTTCTTATTTTTTTTTTATTAAAATTTTAGAGGGTCGAATTTTTATTTCTAAAGGAGACAATTTCAATCCAATATGTCAGTCTTGCAATCTAATTTAAAATTCACAAATTTACTAATTTTAAATTAAAAGGTCTTGAAACTTGAAGAATTTGAAATTAAATATTTGAAGAGTTAAAAATATTCAAATTCTGCGTTAAAACATTATCATTTTTAAGTTGAAACGTTGAATCTGGAAATATTCCACTTTCGAAAAAAGATTAGAGTCCTTCGATTTTGGTCCTGTTCTATTTGAAATTATTTTTTGGAACGTTAATAGAATAATTCAATTTTCAGGGCTTAGAAGAATTTGAAATTCTTTAGTTTTTATCAGAAATCTCATAAAATATTGTTCAAGAAATTGATCCAGTCACTTTAAATTACATGTGACATTATTAGAAGTTTTTTTTTAATTTCTATAATTCAAATCTAAAATTTCGAAATCTTAAAAGCTTCTAGCTTGAAAACATGAATTTTAAACCAAATGGTTGTATTTCTAATCTGAAAAAAATCAACTTTTAACCAAAAATGGAATACTTAAATTTCCACTTGAAAAATTAAGTTTTAATATATAATATGAAAATAATTTTCTGCGAAACAAGTTAAATTTTGTACCTAGTTGTTAAATTTTCAAGGCATAAAGTCGAATTTTTGGTATAAAACAATGGAACTATCAACTTGAAAATATAATATATCAACAAAAATGTTCATTTTTAACAAAAAAATTGATGACTAAAATTTATTACTAAAATAATTATTTTTTAACAAAAAAATTAGTTTTCAATAAATTATTGCAATTTTCAACGAACGAGTTGAATTTGCAACCTAAAAAGATGAATTCTTCACAGAATCTGTTGATGATGTTTCAGTAAAAAAAGATTTTAATTAAAAAAAAAGAGGTAGATTGAACCAATATGAAACATCAACCAAAACAGATTAATTTTCACTAAAAATTTAAATTTCTAGCCCAAAAAATATATCTGTTAACCAAAAATGGAACAGTTGAATTTTAAGTAAAAAATTATCATTTTCAATATAGAAAAGCGACAAAATTGAAATTTCGATCAAATAGTTGAACTTTCTAAGGAAAAAGCTGAATTCTGAACAAAAAATATAAATGTTCAACAAAAAAGTTAATTGTACAAAGATACACCTGAATTAAAAAAAAAATTATGAGTGATCAAACAAACCAATAGATTATTAATAAGAAAGTTAAACTTTTAACTAAGAAATTTAAAATTTAATTTTAAGAAAATATTTTTAAAATGTTTTAAACATTATAGAAGATTTCAAAAATATTCTAAAATAAATACGGAAGATATTAGGACAATTTTAAAAATGAATCAAGAGGGTTCAAATGATATTTAGGAATTATAGAAGTTTTAAAGAAATTAAAAATGTTTTAAAGCTTTGAAACATTTCCGGCAATTTATAAAATATTCTTTTTTTTTTATTTTTTGATTGTTGAAACACCCTAAATTTGTTTTAAATTTGCAAAATAAAAATAAATTCTTTAAAAGTTTTTATTTACTTTTGTGAAAATATCTCAAATCTTTAAGAGCGAAGAATGCAAAATTTCTATTTTGAATTGAAAATTAAATTTTTCCCATTTTTTTTTCTTGACTGCAACCTTTTTTTTATTTTTAATATTCAACTAATTAGGTGAAAATTGAAATATTTTTTCATAACTGATTTTTTGGTTAAAGTGTCACAATTTAAATTTGCAGTAATTCTTTGTTGGTGAACAATTGTTGTTTCCGCCACAAGATTCATGTACTTAGTTAAAAATTGAACTATTTGGTTGAAAATAAACTTTTTTGGGAAAAATTCATATTTGCAGGTTAAAAATTGAAACTTTTTTGCAGATGATTTGTCTCGTTAGAAAAATATTTATTTATTGTTGATTCAAAATGCAACTGGTAAAACATTAATATTTTTTGGTCCAGGATTCAACTGTTTTGTAGAATATTTTTCTATTTGGATGAATTCAACTGTTTTTTACTAAAAATAAAAATCTGCTTGGATTTCAATATCAACTCTTATATTGAAGTTTTACAAAATTATTTGAATTTTTCCAAGAATCTAAGGATAATTATATTTATATACCCTTAAAAAAACAAATGCACTTACAAAATAAGTAATTAAAAGTAAATTGAAAAAAATATAAATACATAACTGTCAAATTGTGCTATCCTCAAAAGTTGCATATTATCTTAATTATTTATCTGTATTTACCATATAAACTATTTTAACTACTTTAACGTTAAAGTAACAAGGTATAATATTTGTATGTTCTTTTCAATATCATTACGACGTTTTTATGACAATGTTACGACATCCTATGACCATGTATTTACAATGTCTTTACGATATCCAGTGGGCACACAATTTGGCGACGTCTTGACGACATCGTTACGTCATTTACGACAATTTTATGATATCCCATGTTCGTGTCGTTATAATGTCCTTACGATATTGTAAATACACCGTAACGACATGTACATATGATATCCTTGACTTGTCGTAAAGATGTCGTAAATACGTCGCCACATGTTGTGCTCACTGGGTGTTGTAAAGACATCGTCAGATCATATGACGTATTTACAATATCGTAAAGACACCTTAACGGCATGGATATAGGATATCGTAAAGTTGTCGTAAACGAGTCGTAACGATGTCGTTAAGACGCCGCCTAATTTTGTGCCCACTGGGCTGTGCGTAATTACCATTTTTTATTCAAATTGGTCGAAATTTTATTGCGTTCTCGAATTTGAAGTTAATTTCATTTTAATTTTTAACAACCTAATTACCTATTTAACAAAATAGCTGGATTGCAACCAATTCGTTAAATTTTCAATCCAAAAGGATGAATTTTTAACCAAATTTTCGAATTATAAACCAAGAGACTAAACTTCAACTAAAATCTTTTGCATATCTAACGAAATAATGAGATTTTTTACAATACCGTTCAATTTTTAACAAAAAATGTTGAGTTTTAAGTCCAGAAGAATAAATTTTCTGGAAAAATAGACGAAGTTTCTATAAAAAGTTGAATTTTCAGCCAACAAGGAAGACTTTTCAATAAAACACTTGAGTTTTCGTCTTTTTCGGTAGAAAATTAGTTTTCTAAACCGAAGATTTAACTATTCCATTTTTGGATGAAAACTGATCATTTGTAGTTGAAAACTTATCTTTTTTAGTGGAAAATTAAACTATTTTGATAAAAAATTAAAATCTTTTGCTAAAAAATAATCTATTTATTAGAATAATGAACTGCTTAGTGGGAATTTTTGTTTCGTTGAAAATTAATATTTTTAACCAAAAATGTTACTGTATGTCTGTTGGTTGGAAAACTGATGTATTTTATTGAAAATTCGTCCTTTGTGTAGAAAATTAATATTTTTTTCGAAAAATTCATCTTTTTGGCTGTCGAGCTAACTATTATATTAAAAGTTCGAGTTTTTTTGTTTCTGCATTCAACGGGTAAAAAATCAGTTTCTTTTTTTTAATTAAATATTGATTTTTTTAATTGAAAAAGTTGCTATTATATGGTTAATGTGGGGAATTCCTGATGAAAAAAATAAAAATCCAACGACTAAATTTAAATAACCACCATAAAATTTTTCTATTGAATTTTGAAAAAAAAAAACTAAAAAATACTTTTTTCTTCTTAAAGAGAGAAAAAAAACTAATTTTCCTTTTTGGACGAGAATAAAAAAGATGAAAGAAGAATGAGAAGTCAACGAACGAAATTCCCTTCCTTCTCTTTTATATTTCTGTCGCCTTTTTTATTTTAATTATTATCAATTCACAACAAACAAAAATTTGTAAAAAATAAACAGCAAAGTTTAGGTACTCATACAGCACTCTTATCAAGGAAAAAAAACAACAAAAAAACAAAATAAAAAATACCCAAGCAGACAGTTCGTGCTGTCTCTCTCTGCTTGGGAATTTTTTATATTTTTATTTATTTTGTTTTTTTTTGCCGTCATAAGGCTGCTGTATGAGTGCCGAAATGTTGGCGTTTATTTCTTACAAACGTTTGTTTGTTGTGCTTTGATAATAATAAAAATAAAAAAGGAGAAAGTAATAAAAAAAAAAATGGAAGGGGATTTGGTTAGTTGCATTCTCACTTTTTTTCCTCTTTTTTATTTTTGTCCATGCAGGAAAATTATTTTTTTTCTGTTTTAGGGGCAAAGGGTGTTTTTTTAATTTAATTTCTTTTCTCAAAATTCAATAGAAATATTTTATGGTGGTTGTCAAAATTTGGCCGTTGGATTCTTGTTTTCCTTTTAGAAACTCTGCACATTAATTTGATTGTTGGATGTGAAATTGGATTTTAAATATTTGGTTAAAAATTTAAATATTTTTCCGGAAAATCATCTTTTTGGATAAACACTCAACTTTTGTTTTAAATTCTTTTCTGTGGTAGAAAATTGTATTCACTAGTGAACAACTTCTTAGAAACACGGAAAACGCAGAATAAACGTGAAATGCGTATATAGCTAACGGATTCGTTACTGGGGGGGGGGGGGGAACTGGTAAAAATTTTTGTTTCCATAGAAAACCGTTGTATAATTTGAATTTCTTTTAAAATCCTATAAACCTCTCAAAACTTGTAAAATCAATTAAAATCCTGATGTAGGAAGAAATCCAATAAAATACCCAGAAACCCCTTGAATTTTCATTTAATTGATCCTTTGAAGTGGTCTAGATAAATTCTTTGAAATCTTCGATTTTCGAAATTCCTTGCAATATTTAGAATATTATAATTTTTCGAATTCTTGTAAAATATCATAAACATCGGATGGTTATAAGTATTGAAAGCTATTTTTTTTTTAATTCAAAAGTGAAGAATAGCCGGGCGAAAGATGGGGAGCTTTGCTTCTTAAGAAAAAAATATTGTTCACAAAATAAACGTCGTGAAGAATTCGCTCCGTGAATCACCATGGCGATATTTGTTCTTAAAGATAAACAGATTTTCAGATTTGAACAAAATTTTTTGTATATTCGAAAACAGTTTATTATTAAAAATGTATGTTTTTAGATTTAGGATAGCTTTATTAATTTAATTGTCGACGATAGTGCGTATTCTTCCTTTTTCCAAACACTGGTTGAAAAATAAGAAAAATTAAAGAATGGTTTTGTTCTTTGAAGGGAAGTTCATAATAGTAATATTGTCTTTCCGAATAAATTAGGAAATTAATATAATTCTAGTGGTAAAACAAGAATTTTATTTTTTCAAAGTGAACTATTGAAAAGATTGATTAATTTTTTAGTTCATTTAGCAAGTAATCAATTAGTTTTTTTTTGGAAAGTTTTCGATATAAATTATGGCTTTGAATACGTATTATTTCCACGAGGTTAAGGCCATGCATAAAAGGAAATATTTCTAACGTTAATGGAGTGAGGTGAAGTAGACAAGGTGTGTAAATATTTCTAATTAAGGACCTTGGTGCAATGACTGGCGAATGCTTTATGTTGGCGGAGAATCTGACAAGTTTCACAATATGCCAATGAAAACAGTTTTTATGGTAAAAAAGGAATTTCCTAAATATTAAACATGACCATAACTTTCTTAATTTGGAATGAAAGATTAATATGATCTGTCAATCGATTTATCTCAAATCAAACCGTCTTTTCTGTTTTTGTATTAAATTTGCATTATAATAATGAAGAAAGATTTGTTCTAAACTAATATTTTACATTCTCA
The DNA here is from genome assembly GCF_010883055.1 of Belonocnema kinseyi. Classification (NCBI taxonomy): domain Eukaryota; kingdom Metazoa; phylum Arthropoda; class Insecta; order Hymenoptera; family Cynipidae; genus Belonocnema; species Belonocnema kinseyi. The sequence continues at coordinate 43,544,407 of NC_046657.1, forward strand.
TTTCTGAGAATGTAATGTAATCGTCCAAATTTTCAATCTCTGGTTTTTAACGGATTTTACGTTTCGGCACTTGCAGAATCCGAAAATCATAAAATTTCATCGGTGTCTGTCTGTCTGTATGTCTGTATGTATGGTTACCTGAATTTTGTAGCCAAGCTAACTTTTGAAGGATTTGTCCAATCGAGTCCGCATTCATTTAATACGCTTCTGAAGTTACACAAAATGAAGGCTAAGTTCGTTAATCAGATATTTCGAATCAAAATTAAAAAATTGGGCGCATTTTCAAAATTTTGAAATTTTAAAAAAGTTTGTGGAAGTTTCCTATAGATGGGTAAAAGACTTGCAAATTATCTGAAATAAAATTTTTTATTTCTATGAAAATTAGAAAAGTTATATACTTTTCAAAAATTTGAAAATTTTCAAAAAATATAAAAAATTATTTTTTTCGTAAATCCAAAAATCTCATTCAAAATTTTCACTAGATACCAAATATATTTCAAAACTTTTCTAGCCGATTTTTTCGATTTTTCGAAAAAATAAAATGTGATGATTATTTTGCAATGTCAGAAGAAGCAGTACCAGACCAAGGTACACAAAAAAATGGTAATAGACATTTGATATAATAGTTTTTAACACAGAATGTAGAAAATTGCACATTGTGGTCTGTGCACAAATGTGGAGGGTAATGCAAAGACCGAGCACGGAGCGCGAGGTAAATACATTATCAAGCGCGGAGCGCGAGATAAATATATTATCAAGCGCGAAGCACGAGAACCAACAGTTGCACATTTTTGACAAAAAATTTTATGTTTGGACTCCTACACTCGAATTATGTCAACATTTATAATAATCTTATATTTACCAATATAATTAAAGATGAACAGTAAGATGAACAATAGATTACAAGTGATCTCCATTTTTTCCAAGTAGTGGAAAATCTGATTTCAGTATTATTTGAGAATTTGGTTAACAGTCTAACCAATGTATATTCTGGCAGATTGTTAGACTATATATACTGCAATCGTTATATCAATAATGATAGACAAGAAACTTTTCCTTTTGGAAAAATTTCATCTCTTTGGTGAGTTTCAAGGAAAAAAGTACTATTTTCTTTTCGCTCAACTGAAATGAAGAAACCAAGACAAATTCAAAAAATATGTTGTAAGAATTACAAAGCCATTATTCTTTTGCAGATTTTATTAAATGTTTCAGAAATTTAAAAATGTCCGAAATTCTCAGAAATTCACGAGGTTCAAGGAATTCATAAAATTACGGAATCCAAAGAATTTATGGATTTCACAGAATTCAAGAAATTCACAGAATTCATGAAATTCCCAGAATTCATGAAATTCTCAGAATTCAACGAATTTACGGAATCCAAAGAATTTATGGAACTCAAGGCATTCATAATATTTCAGAAATTTACGGAAGTAATGGAATTCACGAGGTTTATAGAATTCGAAAATTTATGCAATGCACGGAAATGCTGGACCTCACGTTATTCATGAAATACACGAAAATCATGAAAATCACAGAATTAATAAATTTAATGAAATTAAGGGAATGCAGGAAATACATGGACTTGACGGAAATTACGGACGTCATGGATATTACAGAATTTATGCAATTCATCGAATTGAACTAATTCGCGATATTCAAGAAAATCGCGGAATTCATGGAATTCAAGAAATTCAAGGAATTTGTGAAATTTAATAAATTAATCAAAATCAATAAACTCAATTAATTCACTGAATATATGGAATTAATGGACTCCCACGAATTCCTTGAACTGTATAAATTCCGTGAATTCTCAAAATTTCTTAAATTTCGTGAATTTATGAAATTCCGTGAATTCCTTGTATTCCACGAATTCCTTGAATTCCACGAATCCCATGAATTCTTCAAATTTCTTGTATATGGTAAATTTATGATTTCTATAAATTCCATGAATTCCGGTAATTCCTCGAATTCCATGTATTCCGAAATGCCCTAAATTTTATGAATTTCTTTATTCCGGGCGTTGCACGAAATCATTGAAATATGTGATTGCTGTCCATTTCGCGAATCCCTTGCATGTCGGGAATTCCATAAAGTAAGCGTATTTCGTAAATTCCTTGCATTCCTTGTAGTTCTTTAATTCCTTCGATTGCTTTAACTCCTCCGATTCCATGAATTTCGTGAATTACGCAAATCCCATGAATTCCGTAAATCCCTGAATTCCATGAATGCCGTAAATCCGTGAATTCCATAAATTCCATAAATTAGTCGCATTCCATTAAGTCTGTAAGTTCCATGAATTTTGTGAATTTCGCGAGTTCCATAAATTTTGTGAATTCCTAGAATTTAGCAAATTCCTCAAATTAAATTCCATAAATTCTACGGATCCCTTGACTTCTGTAAAATGTCATGAATTTCTTGAATTCCATAGATTTGGTGAATTCCTTAATTTCCATAAATTTCGTGAATTTCATGAATTCCGTGAATTTGGCGAATTACAGGAATTCCTAGAATTCATTGACTTTCGGGATTCGTTGAACTGTATGAATTCTCGAAATACGTTGACTTTAGCGAATTGCGGGAACTCCTTGAATTCAGTGAATTCCTTGAACTCAGTAAATTCTATTAATTACGAAATTTTCGTCTTATGAACGCTCTCATGCATGTATTAGAATTCTGGACAGTGACTTCACGATTTACAATACTTATAATACATGTATTCCAATTTCGTTATTCCAATACTATTTTTACAATTTTTCCTTACGCTCGTAGTGTAGAAGTCTTGTGGAAATGTTGTACAATTCCCTAAATTTTTAAGAGTGTACCCAGTGGGCACAAATTTTAGCGACGTCTTCACGACACCGTTACGACATCTTTACGGCATCTTTACGACATCTTTACGACATCCTATGTCTCTATCGTTAAGGTGTATTTACGATATCGTAAATAAGTCGTATGATCTGACGATGTCTTTACGATATCGCAAAGACACTGAAACGACATGGAAATAGGATGTCGTAAAGTTGTCGTAAAGACGTCGCAACGATTTCGTAAAGACGTCGCCAAATTTTGTGCCCACTCGGTAGTATCTCGGAGTTAGCATTTTATTTATACATTTATGACATTTTATAAATAATCAAAGCTTAATAATTAGTGAACATGTAACACTAAATACATTTGAGGGTGATTTTCAACGGTAAGTCCACATGAATGACGTATTGCCAACAAATTTTAATAGTCCGAATAGATCCCGGATAGACCCGGGTAAACATACTGTGTAGGACTTGTTTCTTTTCTTAACGGTAAACTCCCAAATAGGTCCCGGATAGACCCGGATAGATGCTTCTTTTAAATTTACGAGGAAATGAATTTTTGGTTTCGTGTCCCGAATAGTTCCCGGATAGACACGGATAAGTATACACTGCAACACTTGTTTCTTTTTCCGATGGCAAAATCCCAGATAGGTCTCGAATAGACATGGATAGACAATTCTTTTGAACTTGATGGAGATAAATTTTTGTTTTCATGTACCAAAAAAATCCTGGATAGATCCGGAAAAACATACATTCAGTGATTCCAGATTTGGAACGAGGTACACTCCAATACTATCACAGCTCTTTGTCCGCGTGAATACAGTAGAAGAGGATGTACATTACTAGGATGCGCGCGCAACCCATTTCTCCTCTTCTGAATTTTAAAACTCGCAGCTGGACGATTGCCGATGGGAACACTTCGGCTGTTCATCTCGTTTGGATAAAAACTCAATTATTTGGTTAAAAAAATTATTATTTTGTTGAAAATATAACTATTTTGTAAAAAGTCCTCTTTTCTATCAAAATTTCAACTACTTTGTTAACATTTTTTAATTTTTTTTTTATTTGAAGGTTCATCTATTTCGTTGAAAATATATTTTTGAAACTGAAAATTTCAAAAAATTAATTATTTGGTTGAAAATTTAACTCTGATTGAAAACTTATATTTTTCGCTTAAAAATTTTAACTTTTTGTAGGTAATTTGTCTTTTTGACTTCAAAATTAAATAATTTTGTTGAAAATTTGTTTAAAATTTGTTGAAAATTCATTTTTCCTTTAAAAAATTATTTATCTTCATCTGAAAATGTAACTATTATAGGATTGATTAAAAATTAATCGTATATATTTGTTAAGTTGAAAAATCGTTTTTTTGTATATAAAAAATTAATTTTCTTGGTGGAAAATTCACCTTTTCCCTTGAAAATTTAACAATTTGATTGAAAATTCGTTTTTTTCTTGTATTGAACAAGAAAAAAAAAACGATTGAATGATTGTTCTTTCTATTCCACGAATATTAACATTAAGTCTACTATTATGCAAACGAAAAAAATATTTAAGTCATTATTTGTATGCTTCAAGCTATGCTTTAAGCAAAATGTCTGCAAAATGTCTACAAAAATTTACACCGTGTTACAAATTATTTGAAATAATTTCAATTTTTAAATTAATTTTGAATCTTTTTAAAAATTAAAATTGTAGCGTTCAAAGTTAAAATTTAGCTCATTACAATGTTAACAATTCAAGGCTTTCTATTTCGAAGCATTCTGTTCAAATTTGTATAGTTTTTAATAGCTGTTTATAGTGGATTGTTTTAAATGAACGGTCAAATACTGCTAATAATTAACAGTATTTTCTTTTTTTAATTAAAAAATTTCAAATTGAATGAGTTAAAAATAAAAATTTTTCAGGCTGAAATAATATTTGAAGTCATAATTGAAAATAATTTTAAAAACTAATATCTATTAATTCTTTAATTTTGAATAAATTAATTTTCTATCAAATAATTGGTGTTTTCACTGATACAATGTACAGGATAAAATTTCAACCAAAAATGGAATAGTTCAATTTCCAGATAAAAACTGTCATAAAAAATTGAAATATATATAATAGTATTAATATTTATATCATTTATATTTTATACTTGAAATAACGTAACCTCAAAATATACGCATACAAAGAGGCGCACGAAGTATGTAAATCATGAGAATCGCCAGCATCGAAATCTGGAAATATTAAAATCCCAATCTCTTGAGTTTATTTCAAAGCAGCTAGAGATATAAATAGAACCGCCGAAGTGTTCCGACCGGAAATCGTGCAACTTGAGTTTTCAAATTCAGAAGAGAAGAAATGGGTTGCGCGCGCAAACCAGTAATATATATCGCCTCCTACTATATTCACACGGACATAGACCTGCGATAGTATTGGAGTGTCCCTCATTTCAAATCTGGGATCACTGCATACACTGTAGGACTTTCTTCTTTTTTTAACGGCAAACTCCCAGATTGGTCTCGGATAGGCGCTTCTTTTAAAATGAAGAGGAAATGAATTTTTGATTTCGTGCCCCGAATAGGTCCCGGAGAGTCTTCCTCGTCGTCTGCCAATTTCAGCCCGCAAACCATTATCGTCATCCAACTTCTTGCTTCTTGCTGTATTATAATAACACATTTTTCTACAGTGGGCTAAAAGGCAATTAAATACATTTTAAATTTTAAAAGAAAAAAATAAGTTTAAACATGAAAAGATTGTTTTCATGCAGAAAATAATGTTATCTAATCTCTTAGTGAATTAAGAAAGAAGAAATATTGATATTTTATTAATTTTGTTAATTTTTTCCCTTACAAATATTATGGATTGATCTAAACTTTTAAGGTTTTTTTGCAAAAATTTTTGAAAAATTTATGGGTGAAAATTAAAAAAAATAATACTTGATTTGAAATTAACATTTTTTTAAATCGAAATTCTGATTGAAAATAACTATGTGTGGATTTAGCAAGGCATTGTAAAAATATGATTTTAATGTCTTAAACTGTTTTTTAGATTTCAAAAAAAAAATTTATCTCTTATATTGATCTACACTGTAAGAAAAATCATCGTAAATTTCCATACATGTACAGTAGGACCCGTCCCATCGGGAATCGTCGCATCGAGATCCTCGGAAGGATGTAATCCACCCAGTGATCCCAGATCTGAAACGAGATGTGGTCCAATACTATGGCAGGGCTATGTCCGTGTGAATGTAGTAGGAAACACTGTAAATGACTGAGTTGCGCGCGCAACCTATTTCTCCTCTTCTGAATTTGAAAACTCGAAGCTGCACGATTGCCGGTCGGAGCACTTCGGCGATTCTATTTATATATCTATCTGCTAACAGCTAACTGCTTTGAAATAAATTCAGGAGATTGGGATTTTAATATTTCCAGATTTTGATGCTGGCGTTTCTCATGATTTGAATAGATCGCGCGCCTCTGATATGCGTATATTTTGAGGTTATGTTATTTCATGTATAAAATATAAATTATATAAATAATAATAATAATACTATTGTATATATAAATATATACGTATATTAATAATGATAATATTATAATTATGTGATATTATAATAGTCTTATTTATATCTTGATCCGCATTTAAAAGAAATTAGCGATTTTGGAATTCTTCTCGTTTGGATAAAAACTCAATTATTTGATTGAAAAATTAATTATTTTGTTGAAAATGTAACTATTTTGTAAAAAAGTCCTCTTTTCTATCAAAAGTTCAACTACTTTTTAAAAATTTTTGTTTTTTTTTTATTTGAAGGTTCATCTCTTTCGTTGAAAATACATTTTTGAAACTGACAATTAATCAATACCATTTTTGATTAAGAAATCATGTGTTTTGTTAAAAGGTCGTCCTTCTTTGCAGAAATTAAATTGTTTTATGGAAAATTTATACTTTTTGATTAAAAATTACATTTTTCGGTTGAATTATCTACTATAAATATGTTTTGGTTGTAAAGTCGTTCTGTTGTAAATGCAACTATAATGTTAAAAATTAAAATCATAATTTTTGGGTGGAAATACTCTTTTTGTTTTTAAAATTAAATAATTTCGTTGAAAGTTCATGTATTTTGTTGGAAATTGACCTTGTTTGGTAGAAATTTAATTTTTTTGATTGAAAATGTATCATTTCTGGTCAAAAATGCAATTGTTTGGTTAAAATATCAACTGTACATCTTTTTCGGTTTGAAAGTCGTTTATTTCTTTAAAAATTCATGTATTTTGTTTAAGATTTGTCTTTTTTTGTAGATCATCAATTTTCTTGGTCGAAAATTTAACAACTTTGTTTAAAATTAATTTTTTCTGTTAAAAATTATTTATCTTTATCTGAAAATGTAACTATTATATGATTGATTAAAAATTAATCGTATATATTGGTTAAGTTGGAAAATCGTTTTTTTTTATAGAACATTAATCTTCTTGGTCAAAAATTCAGTTTTTTCCTTGAAAATTTATCAATTTTTTTGAAAATTCATTTCTATTCTCGTTCAATTCAATTTTTCAGCACAGTTTTTATCTGGAAATTGTACTATTCCATTTTTGGTTGAAACATTAACCTTTACATTTTATTAGTTAAAACACCAATTATTTGATAGAAAATTAATTTATTTTGTTGAAAAGTAAACTTTTGGGTTGAAAATTTATTTATTGTGTTAATTAGATTTTTTTCCTAAAATTAAAAAAACTGAAAAATAAACAAATTGCCTTAAAATCGTCCTGATTCCTTTTTTTAATTTTTTAAGATCTTTTCAAATACTCACTTAAAATTAATTTTTCAAATTAAAAAATCATTTTCAATTTTCTTAGCAATCACAACAATTTTTGTTATTTTTTTTAAATATTTTACAATTCTCAAAGCTTTTCTTTTAAATCTGCAAAAATCTACATCGTGTTTCAAATTATTTCAAATAATTTCAAGTTTTAAATTAATTGTGAATATTATTCTAAATTAAAATTGTAGCGTTCAAACTTAAAATTTAGCTCATTACAATTTTAACAATTCAAGGCTTTCTATTTCGAACCACTCTGTTCAAATTTATATAGTTTTTAATAGTTGATTATAATGGCTTGTCCCAGATCTGAATTATATTTTTTTTTTCAAAAAATCTCTGATCCGACTCAGAAATACATACAATTGCCTTGGAAAATTTCCTGTTCCAATTCAAAATTCAGGATGAAATTCGAAAAGTCAAAATTTTAAATCTGAAAATGTTTTTTTTGAGGTGGAAATCTTTTGAATTTTAAACTTTTAAAACTGAAGCTTGACAAATTTTTAATTCAGAAATATTTCATTTGAACGCTAAATAATTTATACGTATAAAACACAAACTTTTAACACCTTTTAATTTTACCATTTTTTAAATTGAATTATTTTAAAATACGAAATAACATTTTTAAATTTTTTATTTTTATTTTATAAATGATATAATTCAGATCTGGGACAAGCCATTATAAACAACTATTAAAAACTATATAAATTTGAACAGAGTGGTTCGAAATAGAAAGCCTTGAATTGTTCAAATTGCAATGAGCTAAATTTTAAGTTTGAACGCTACAATTTTAATTTAGAATAATATTCGCAATTAATTTAAAACTTGAAATTATTTGAAATAATTTGAATCACGATGTAGATTTTTGCAGATTTAAAAGAAAAGCTTTTGAGAATTGTAAAATATTTAAAAAGAATAACAATAATTGTTGTGATTGCTAAGAAAATTGAGAATGATTTTTTAATTTGAAAAATTAATTTTAAGTAAGTATTTGAAAAGATTTTAAAAATTTAAAAAAAAGGAATCAGGACGATTTTAAGGCAATTTTTTTATTTTGCAGTTTTTTTAATTTTAGGAAAAGAATATGAGTTTTCAGTGAAAGAGTTATACTTTCAACCAAATAGTTAAATTTTCAACCATAATTAAAAAACCTTGTTCAAAGAACGTATTTTTTTACAAAGTACTTCAACTGTTAATGAAATAATCGACTTTCAAACCCAAGAAGATGTACAGTTGATATTTTAACCAATCAATTGCATTTTTGACCAAAAATGATATATTTTCAACCAAAAAGATTAAATTTCTACTAAACAGGGTCAATTTCCAACAATATACATTAACTTTCAACGAAATTATTTAATTTTAAAAACGGAAAGAGTTTCCACCCAAAAATTATGATTTTAATTTTTAACAATATAGTTGCATTTACAACAGAACGAATTTACAACCAAAACATATTTATAGTTGATAATTCAACCGAAAAATGTAATTTTTATTCAAAATGTATAAATTTTCCATAAAACAATTTAATTACTACAAAAAAGACGACCTCTTAACAAAACACATGATTTCTTAACCAAAAATGGTATTGATTAATTGTCAGTTTCAAAAATGTATTTTCAACGAAAGAGATGAACCTTCAAATAAAAAAAAAAATAAAAATTTTTAAAAAGTAGTTGAACTTTTGATATAAAAGAGGACTTTTTTACAAAATAGTTACATTATCAACAAAATAATTAATTTTTCAATCCAATAATAAAGTTTTTATCCAAACGAGATGAATTCCAAAATCGCCAATTTCTTTAATTTCTTTTAAGTGCGGATCAAGATATAAATAAGACTATTATAATATAACATAATTATAATATTATCATTATTAATATACGTATATATATTAAAAAATTTGTCATAAGGACAACCGCAGGATTTTGCCGGGAGCGTGTGCTAATCTGAAAAATTGCACCCGCTTCCAGCGAAATCGCGGTAAAATTTCAGCCATAACCACGTCTCACAACCGTGAGACAGGTGGTTACAGGTCTGTAAAGGAATCAATGCGACGATCCAGCAAAAGCCTCGTGCACCCTAAGAACACGGAGTGACCCAAGGACAACCGCCTTCTGCATTTTTCCCGCAAGGGTTCTAGCATATTGTTGACA
>NC_046657.1:43554279-43556149 GCF_010883055.1 Belonocnema kinseyi
ACCAGGAGGCTGGGTTTCGATTCCCGGTACGGGAACCATTCGGTTCGGTTTTGATTCCTCTAGAATCAAACTGAAGGGCCTATTACAAAGCCACCGAACGCGTCCTCGAGTTGCGGATGGAGGGTCCCTGTACCAAGGGTTTCTGCTCAATATGTTTACAAAAATAAATAGTCAGTCGCGGACAATTGTCCAGGGGTGGTCCCGAAGGAATTAACCCCCAAGCGGAGGTGTGAAAACGGTGCCGAAAGCTGAATGGCACCTGAGTGAGGTGTCTAGAACGGTGACTCTGGGATATCGGGCGACCTCTCAGAGTAAGCAGCCTTATCCATGAAGTCTGGGCTCTACAAGGATGGACGAACCCCTTCCCCAAGCTTCTCGTGGGAACAACAATAGCAACACCAAACATAGTTGCAGTAAGTGCGGTTCAAAACAACAGAACGCGCAGGGTTCCCGACAATGGGTCGGCCAATAATGCCGACCAATCTAGAGCTGGGGGAGCCAATGAAAAGGGATTCAATGTGATGGATCGGCGGGATCTCGTGACCTTTGGGTGGACGGAGCAACTGAATCACGACTTGCTAGACTGCTACGATGCGAGTGTGGCCCGTAAACGGGGTTACATGGCACGGATGCATGCTCTGTGGTGCGAGAAACATCCGGAGCTATCGCACTCTTCGCAGCAACGTCTGCGAAACCATGCTGAACTACTCCGTAAAAGGGGCTATGTAAGCGGAACGCCTACTCTACCACAGCTAGAACAAGCCGGCAACAAAGAAAAAGAGGCGACACTAAGACCAACCGCGGGCAGGCATCCAATAGATGAAGAGCGATGCTTTACGACCCGGAGAAACATCAACGCCAAGGTTTCTCTCAAGCCTAAAGATCTGGCTGAAATGGATGACGAGCTTCGTGGACGTTTTTCCGGTGAATCCGATCTCTGGGCTATCAATTATTGTGTGTATAAAGCAGCGAGAGCTTTGGCCGATGCGAACCGTAAAACAAAACCAACGGCTGATCATAAGACCAAAAGACGAATGTATCAACTTGCCATAAAGATAGGCTGGGCAAGACAGTACGCGTCCCGCATTCAATGTGTGATTGACCACATCACATCTGGCAGAAATTTTTCCGCCAAGGTTCGAAAGTTCGCGCGCGAACTCTGGACCCGTTACCACACACTTAACAAGTCAAAGCTGCTGACCATCAGGCAGCATATTGTTAAGAGAATACGGATACTATCTGACGCTACGAGAAGTCTAGAGCGGAGGGAGAAATGGGTCAGAGAAAATCAACAGTTTCTCTCTGACCCATCTCGACTCTTCCAAGACCCTCCAGTTACTGTCGAACACCCAACCAAACCAGAGGAGGTCGAAGTATTTTGGAGAGAAGTCTACGAAGTTCAGCATAGACTGGACGAAGACTCAGAAATATAAATAGCTTCAAGGAGTTATGTGTTGCCCTCACAACACCTGATAAAGAATGCTCACCCATCACTACCGAGGAGGTGAAAAAAGTATTAAGAGGGATGAAGAACTATTTCGCACCGGGACCAGGTTGTATCAAAACCTTCTGGTGGAAGAAGTTTACTTCAACCCATCAGCATTTGGCCCGTATTTTCACCTCATATTTGAAGTCGGAAAAGCTGATTCCAGAGTGGTTGGTGGAAGGGCGCACAATACTCCTGCCGAAAATAGGCAACTTAGCTGACCCGAAGAACTGCAGGCCAATAACTTGTCTGAACACGCTTTATAAGATATTTACAGCTATTCTAAATGATAGGATTGTTCGGGCAATTTAACCTGTGTGGCAAGAAATGTATGAACAACGAGGCTCAAAGAAAGGCGTAGCCGGATGTCGGGAGAACCTGCTC
>NC_046657.1:43556249-43557649 GCF_010883055.1 Belonocnema kinseyi
TCCTTGGCTATGATGTTTTGTCAGCTGGTGCCGAAAATTCGATAACGAACATGGTTCGCTTCTCGAAGTCAAGAAGAACCATGTCAGGCCTCGAGTGAGCAATAGAAAAAATAGTCGAGAATATAAAGTTCCAGTATATGCGGCACTTCCCATTTCCGAAAATTGACTCAATTTCGCTAGGAGCATTTAGAGGAGCGATATTAAGGTGAATGCCGTAGGAGTGACAGAGATGGTAATAAAGTACTCTTAGTGCCGCATTGTGCCTTTGAATGTAGGTCGTTCCCGCGTGTGTTGCACAACTAGATAGTATGTGAGCTAAGTGCTCGGGGTGTGCATGGCACACCCTGCAGCTATCATCGGGAATGTCTTGGCTCAAAATGTGGCGACGGTATGTTAAGGTGGAAATGACACCGTCTTGGCATGTGAAAATGAAACCCTCTGTACCAGACTTTAATCCGGGCAATTTAAGGAAAGCAAACGTTAGCTCACAAGACATTGACTGATCCTTCACATTTCTGTGAAGGATACCGTGCATCCTCTTATCGAGGAGCTACTCAAGAAAGTTTTTCTCTTGTGCTTTCTTAATCCGGGCTTTTAGGAGTGAGTACTCGAGATAGATTAGATTTGATGCATTTTGCTCACCCCTAATACTGAAGTCAAGTCCGACTGTTTCAGCAGCCTCCTCCGCTGCTTTGTACAGAAATGCTCCTTTGCCCACTTCCTCGTGATTCCTGACCATTTTAAGAAGAGGGTCTCTTCCATTTGCAACTCTATGTGCTGTACCCAGAATAATCCTGTTGTGAAGACATTCAATACTCAATATTCCGCGACCCCCTTGACGGCGTGAGATGTACAGTCGCGGAACGGAAGACTTAAGATGCATGCTTTTGTTCATGTGCATAACCTTTCTTGTCCCGATATCAAAGATCTGAGCTCGTTCTTCGTCCATGGAACTACTTCAAATGAATAGAGTAGTACCGGGACGGCAAGGATGTTCGTTGCAGATACTTTGTTCCTCGCCGAGGGTTCGAAAGACCAAATCTTTCGGATGAGACGTTTATATCTGCTTCGGAGTGTATCCTTTATAGATGTCACATCCTGAATGCGGCTCTGTAGCATGCCCAGGTATGTATAAGTCTCTCCAGCGCAAAGGTGTCGTATGGCGCTTCTATCAACGAGCTCAGGATCTTCAGGGATGCCATTAAGTTTTCGTCGCTTCAAATAAACCTTGCCGCATTTGTCTAACCCAAATTCCATTCCAATTTCGTTAGTATATCGTTCGACAATCCCCAGAGCTGGATGCAGTTGCTCTCTGTTTTTAGCAAAGATCTTAAGATCGTCCATGTAAAATACATGAGTGACCTTGTACTTTCGATCTGCAGGTTTGCCGCACAAGTACC
>NC_046657.1:43557749-43561716 GCF_010883055.1 Belonocnema kinseyi
TTATATTTTATACATGAAATAACATTCAAATCATGAGAAACGCCAGCATCGAAATCTGGAAATATTAAAATGGTAGGAGACGCTGTAAATGACTCAGTACGCGCGCAACCCATTTCTCCTCTTCTGAATTTGGAAACTCGAAGGTGCACGATTGCCGGTCGGAGCACTTCGGCGATTCTATTTATATCTCTATCTGCTTTGAAAGAAAATCAAGAGATTGCACAGTGGGCCAGGAGACCCGATTTCGTGGCCAAAAGTCGATTCTTGAATTCGGATTCTTGCTAAAATTAGTAATGCTACTGACGTTCGTGGAATACGGTTTTTTATTCCAAGAAATCGATTCCAAACCTCCTACCTACATTTATTTTATTAATCAAAGTGTAAACTTTCTCTGCAGTCAATTGAATCTGGAATTGTGAATTGCAATTTAATACAATCATATTATTAGTGAATGTAGAACAAGATTATACAGCAGAGAACCTGCTTCCGATTGCTCATAACAAGACATAACACAACATATTGAGTTCTAAAATATATGAATGTCGTCCTTAGGATGTGCACTTGAGCATAGGTGTGCTACTTTTTGCTACTTTTTATTTGTATCGCTGCTTATAGTATATATACATGGCCGCGCACGACCATGCCATGGCGTGTAGAGCGCTGCGCTGCTGCCGACTTACCTTCATTTGTTTTTCTACCCGCATCAACGAGGACGTGCGAACTTACTTGTTTCGGCAATCCGCTTTCCGTCCACATTCCGTGCGTAGATATTAATAAAATATTAATGAACGTAATTGATGTATAAAATATATACATGTTCAATATATGAACTTTCTGAATAAGTTAACCAATTATTCTTTTCTCTTCTCCCTGTTTGTCACTGTCGTTCCCATATTGTGTTCCATATTTCAACATTTTGTCATATAAAATGACGAAATTCACTAAAAGGGAAGTTCTTGGAGAACTCCTCAAAACTGATAATGTAGATACAACTGTTTTCTACATTTTATCAAAAATGGAATTGAATGTCAAGAACATTGAAAGTGCAGATGTTGAGAGATTAAAAGCCTCTTTGAGAGCTCTCATAAGTAGACCCTCTGAAAAATACAAAGCTGCAAGGAGGATCATGGATAAGTTTGAGACGAAAAATGCTGAATGGTTGAATTCCGAATTTCCAGTTTTATTGACCATGAAAACTGAGCGATAACATTTAACATCTTCTCATCTTCGTCGTCCAAGCCTTGAATTTAATGAGAAATCTGATCGCTCAAAGCGGGGGGAATCTGCAAAAATCAGTACTGAAAAGAAGCACAATCCGGTGAAACTATTAATGGCTTCATGCTATGCAGCAAATCGAACTGATAAGAAAGATTTATATACTGTTCTCAAGAAGGTTTCAGGAAACTTGGAGCAACCAAGAAAAGTTAGAAAATTGTTGGAGGCAGCGGAAATTCCAATAAAGAAAAAGACTGCTGAAGAAGCTCTTAGTTTCCTTCTCGATAATTCCCGAACTAAATCTGTGTGCACAAATATACGGTTGAAAAGCAAAAACTTTGGTGCTGATATTTGGCCGTCGTACAATTATGTTAGAGAAGTTAATATGCAATGTAGATCACCCGAAGAAAACATTTCGATTTCGGAGAAAAAAGTAGAGGTAACTCTGCAGGCCTTGTTGAATCACACTTCCAGTAGGTTTGTGGAATCGCAAAGGGAAGTCATAATCCAGCATATGCATAATTTGGGTAGTACGGAAATGTATCCTTCGTCGATTTGTTCGTGGGGTATGGATGGTAGTACTGGTCATTCACCTTATAAGCAATCTTTTAATCAGCAGAAGACAATGATTGTCTCAGTGATTAAAGCTTGTTTGTAACTTCTCTCATCCCTTTAAGATTGTCCAATGCGGACAATGTTATTCTTTGGAATAACAGAGCGTTTCAATCGCCAAGATCTTGTTGCCCTATTCAGATAATGCAAACTAAAGAAATCGAGGCAATTGTTTTGAATCAAAAAAAGAACCTTGAGAATCAAATTGACAAGCTAGACACTCATAGAGTTGCATTAGATGATAGACGGAGTGTTCGAATCCATTTTTCTTTGTTCTTAACATTGATAGACGGCAAAGTACTGAACATAATAACAGGGACAAAATCCATGCAAACTTGCCCCATCTGTCATTCAACTCCTAAGTTCGTCAATGACCTGTCTAATAAGCTGAAGGACCTATTTCTACCAGACGTAAATTCGTTGATGTATGGACTCAGTCCATTACATGCGTGGATCAGGATACTAGAATGTTGCTTGCACATTTCGTACATTTCGCTTTTGGAAATACAGATGAACTTGCAGAATATCTTGGACTTGACTGTGAGTTACTTTGTAATTTCAAAACAATTTTGAACGCTATGTCACAGCAGCTCCCGATAAATCCACTTGAGTTTGGAAAACTTTGTGATTCTATTACCCGAATATACGTAACTTACTACAACTGGTACCCTATGCCTTCAACGTTACATAAGATACTCATTCACGAAGCCGCCATCATAAGCACAAGCGTGTTACCGGTAGGAATGCTTGGCGAAGAAGCTTCTGAAGTTCGCAACAAAGACTATAAGAATTACAGACAATTTCACAGCGGAAAACACGACCACCAAGCTAATATGTATGATGTGTTTTATAGAGTAATGGATTCTTCCGATCCAATCATTTCTGCAATCAGTGTTCATTCGCGACTTCAGAAGAAGAAATTTTTGCCCATTTCAGAAAATGTCAGAGTTTTACTCGCTGCGCCTCAAGTAAATGTGATACCAGAAGACGCAACATCCAGTTCCGATATGGCAGATCGAGAAGATGAAGAAGCTGATCTTTCAGAAACTGAAATTCTGCTAGACGAAATTGAAATGACCGATGAAGAGGGAGATGGAACTGACGACAATTTGTAAGCGAAAACCATTCGAAAGTGTGAGAGACAAGGGGACTCACTTAACTCAAGTACCCCGAATATCGAGGGCCAAACGGACTCAATAGAATCAAGTAAGTTTAATTTGTCGAAATTTCGACTCCAGATTCGGAGTCAGAGCCTCCAAAAACCCTTAGATACCACTTTTTAAGTGAATCCAATAATTTTTTGAAATTATCGTCCGCCATATTGGATCAGCCATTTTGTTTTCCGAAATTCTGACATCAGATTCGCTATCAGCGCCCTCAAGGACCCCTAGATACCACTTTCCAAGTATATCCAATAATTTTTTGTGTTGAATGCCCGCCATATTGAATCCGTCATTTTTTATTGAATTCTGACTTCGGATTTGCATTCAGCGCCCTGTAAAACACCTGGATACCACTTTTTGTGTGGATCCAATGATTTTTTGAAATTAGGCTCCGCCTTATTGGATCCATCATTTTGTTTTTTGGAATTCTGACATCAGATTCGGAATCAGCACCTTCGAAAACCATATATTAGTGTCCTTGCAATTCACTGTTGTACATTTCTATATATTTTCTGACTTTTGGCCACGAAACCGGGTCTCCTGGCCCACTGTGGATTGGGATTTTAATATTTTCAGATGTCGATGCTGACGATTCTCATGATTTGAATAGATCGCGCGCTTCTTAATAAGCGCATATTTTGAGGTTATGTTATTTTATGTATAAAATATAAATTATACAAATATTAATACTATTATATACATAAATATATACGTATATTAATAATGATAATATTGTAAGAGTCTTATTTATATCTTGATCCGCATTTGAAAGAAATTAAGGAAATTGGCGATTTTGGAATTCATCTCGTTTGGATAAAAACTCAATTATTTGATTGAAAAATTAATTATTTTGTTGAAAATGTAAGTATTTTGTAAAAAGAGTCCTCTTTTCTATCAAAAGTTCAACTACTTTTTTAAAATTTTTATTTATTTTTTATTTGAAGGTTCATCTCTTTCGTTGAAAATACATTTTTGAA
>NC_046657.1:43561816-43573645 GCF_010883055.1 Belonocnema kinseyi
ATTTCGTTGAAAGTTCATGTATTTTGTTGGAAATTGACCTTGTTTAGTAGAAATTTAATCTTTTTGGTTGAAAATGTATCATTTTTGGTCAAAAATGCAATTATTTGGTTAAAATATCAAATGTACATCTTCTTAGGTTTGAAAGTCTATTATTTCATTAAGAGTTGAAGTACTTTGTAAAAAAAATACGTTTTTTTAACAAGGTTTTTTAATTATGGTTGAAAATTTAACTATTTGGTTGAAAGTTTGACTCTTTCATTGAAAACTGATATTTTTCGCTTAAAAAATTCAACTTTTTGTAGATAATTCGTCTTTTTCACTTTAAAATTAAATAATTTCATTCAAAATTCATGTATTTTGTTTAAGATTTGTCTTTTTTTGTAGATCATCAGTTTTCTTGGTCGAAAATTCATCTGATTGGTCGAAAATTTAACAACTTTGTTTAAAATTAATTTTTTTTGTTAAAAATTATTTATATTTATCTGAAAATGTAACTATTACATGATTCATTACAAATTAATCGTATATATTGGTTAAGTTGGAAAATCTTTTTTTTTAGAACATTAATCTTCTTGGTAAAAAATTCACCTTTTCCCTTGAAAATTTAACAATTTTGTTGGAAATTTGTTTTTTTTCTTGTTAAATTCAATTATTTAGCACAGTTTTTATCTGGAAATTGTCCTATTCCATTTTTGGTTGAAACTTTATCCTTTACATTGTATTAGTTAAAACACCAATTATTTGATAGAAAATTAATTTATTTTGTTGAAAAGTAAACTTTTGGGTTAAAAATTGATTTATTATGTTGATTAGATTTTTTTGAAGATTCATCATTTTAGTTAAAAACTGAAAACTTAACTGTTTTGTGAAAAAATTTTCTGTTTGGATGAGTTCAACAGTTTTTAATAATAAATGTAAGCCTTTTTTATGAAGATTCATAATTTTAAATAAAAATTCATCTCCTTCGTTAAAAATTTAAGGATTTGGTTGAAACTTCGTTTTTTTTTAAGTTGAAAATGAAACTGTTTTGTTACACCGTTCGATTTTCAAAATTGTCAACTCGTAAATAAGACTTTTGAGTTTGGATTTATAAATAAAAATGTAAAAATTAATGATATAAAGCGACTTAAAATAAACGAATTCAATTTATAATTTAAAAAGTTTCCAATTAAAAAAGAATTGTAATTAATCCATTTTTATTGATCAAAATGATTTAGTCTTTAACATTAAAAAATTTATTTATTTATTCTTCATTTCAAAGCATTGAAAGAAAGTTTATATTTTTTAACCAGAAGTCCTTGAACTATTCCGTTTAAGAATAAGTTTACACTGTTTTGTAAAAAAATCATCTTTTTGACTTTGAAATTCAACAATTTAAAAAAAATCCTTATTGACTGAAAAGTCAACTCTTGTTTAAAATTAATATCTTTTTAGATGAGTTCAACAGTTTTTAATTAAAAATTCAAACTTTTTTTGTTGAAGATTTATCATTTTAGTTGAAAATGTAATTATTTTGATAGTAAGTTAATTTATAACATTCTCAATTGGCAACCTAAAATTATTATCTCTAAATAACAATGCAAAAATATTAATCTGGAACAACTTAAAATAAAAACAATGTAACTTTTATTTTAAAAAGGTTTTAGTAACAAAATTAATTTAATCGTTCAATTCTTAATGTTACGAACTGAAATTTTTTTGAATTATTATCATTTTGAACCTTAAAAATAATAGCGTAATTTGTATTTTTAAACAGAAATCTCTAAAATATTAAAGTCATAAAAATTTTAAAATGGTAATTTCGTATTTTAAAATAATTTAATTAAAAAAATTGTTAAAATTGTAATGAGCTAAATTTTAAGTTTGAACGCTACAATTTTAATTTAGAATAATATTCAAAATTAATTTAAAACTTGAAATTATTTGAAATAATTGGAAACACGATGTAAATTTCTGGAAATATAAAAAAAATCTTTTGAGAATTGTAAAATATTTAAATATAAATTCAGAAGAGGAGAAATGGTTTGCGCGCGCAACTCAGTAATTTACAGCGTCTCCTACTATATTCACACGGACATAGCCCTGTCATAGTATTGGACCACATCTCGTTTCAGATCTGGGATCACTGAATCCACAATCGTAAACTTCTCTACTGACCGTGATCGGTAGGCGCATGCGCGTAAAACGAAGTTGACTCCACGCTACAGAAGTCAGTGTTGTATGCATGAAAATTGACCGGCTTGTAAGGGCCGCTAAAATCTTAGGCCCTTGCGCATTTCAAGATACGTCACCACCAAGAGGTGTAGCCAGATTTGTTTGGTTGATGTCGAGTTGCGGCTGGGTCAGGAAAACACAGCGGGTGGTGCCTTCCCCCCTCCATGCTACTACATTCTCCGCTTCTCGTCGTTCAAGAAGGGAAGGCGGGAGGAAAATTGTCGCTAGTTGACTTAACTAGTTTCAGTTTCAGCTTGAGTGCTGAATACAAAAATGTGAATTCGGAAATAGGTTCTTTCTTTAAAAACTTCTTTGGTATTGCTTTTTTGGATCTCATAAACGTATTTAAATATTTTTTGAAGTCCTCATGCCTATCAAACCAGAAGACGAACGAGTTAATCAATTTTATGATTATATTTGTAAAACTTATATAGCCAGCCATTCGAATTTCCCCCCTGAACTTTGGGCTGAATTCTCTCATACAACTACGCGCACAGCAAACCAACATTTTCGATTTAATCAAGATTTTAAAAGAAATACAGCTCGCAGTCTACATAAAAATGAGTTGTGAAGCAACAAAGAGAAAACAAATCATAGAAAAAGGACAATTCCTTATCGATGCGATTATGACATTCCAAGTCGGATTCATAACTCGGTTTGAGTTCGTTCGTCAGGTTTCACGCAAGTTTTTACGAGTTCATGTATAACTTAGGATTTTATTAACTTTCAGTAAAAAGTTGAGTTTAGTTCAAAGTGAAATAAATAGCTGAAATGTATGAGAGGCAAATATGTAGCTAATTTCAATATTTATTTCTCTTTATTGAGATAATATTTGTTTAAATAATATTTCATTATTATTATGCATGCACTTTAGCTGAGAAATTAATTAGATTAGTTTATTTAAATTCTAGTATTATATTGTTGACAATAGATATTTCCCATTAATTTTTTAACACGCCTGCATGCAAAATTTTTTTTGTACATTTTGCTGCCAGTCCTAAGCCTGGGTAAAGTGTGAAGGGAAATTCATGGCAATAACTTTCTTACTCTTTGATAAAAAGTGTTTATATTATAGGTCAATCGATTCGTCTTAAACCAAAGAATCTTTTATATTTTTGCATGAACTTTGAATCATGTTAACGAAAAAAGTTTTACTATAAAAAACCGATTGTTACAACTTTATCAAGTACTTTAAAAAATCCAATAAATATATTTATAAATCTTGCGGTCAGTTTTAAGCTATTAGTAGTGAATATAAGTCCTCTAAATTTCATCAATTTATCTGCAACTATTTTCAAGTTATCGGGTACACAAGAAAGTGTGATACGTACACACACACATCCGGACAATTGTTCAGAATATTGTATTAGAAATGTTTAAACTTAAAAAAGTTTAATTAAATGAATTCAAAATGTTTAAAAAATGTTACTAATACAAAGCTTCCTCTATGAGGAAGGAAAAAGAATCATTAATTTTACATACGAGACCAAATCCCATGAATAAACTAAGATTTCATCATTTTTTGTAGTAAACTTAACGTTGGATGATTTCCGAAGCCTTGAAATTGATTCCATACGTGTAGCCATACACGTAGCAGGACAAGAAAAAGCACAGAATTTCTTCCAAAATTTTCCTGGGCCAGATGATCTCTTGTCCCTCAGCAAAAACTATGCTAGTGGCCGCTTCATCAAATAGAGAATTGCCTGTAAACAGAAATGAAATTTTAACGTAAGAAAAATAACGTAAAATTGATAGATATGTCTGCATCAATTTCTGAATATCTTATGAATGGGTCGATCCGTGTTTTCTGCAGTCAGCATAGCTTCATCGTCTGTGGCTGTATCCAAAAAAGTAAAATTTGATGAACCATGTAGTTACAAAACTGGATTTGTTTGCAAACTAGAAGCATTATTGATAATTATATACAAAAAGTACTTACAGGAAGAAGCGAAAATATGGTGTTCGATTTCTCGAGAAAATGCAGAGGTAGAAGTTCGAACAAGGCTAACAACTGAGAAGTGTTTGATCTCGGTTTCCCGAACTAGTTTTTGCTCGCTGGAAAACCTTTCTCATATTTGTTCTCGATGCTTCCTTTTGCTCGCATACCGGAAAAGGTACTTGGTACGCCACGCGGCCATATTCATCGTGGTCTACAATCCTAGAAGAAGATGCTTCGTCTGAGTTTTCATCCAAAGACTGCCTCCTCTTTTTTGGGGGTTTCTCATTGGCTGGTTTCTTGTCGCTAACATGATGAACATGATCGTACAGTCTGATTATTAAGGCCTGAGACTCGTCACTCAGTGCATCCCCATCAGCGTCAGTTATCATTAGTGCCTCCTAATATTGACCTAACAAGAGCTTCATAAGAGCACACACCATAGTCCTCTTGCAGTCTTTCAAAGTTCCAACCATGTGCAGGCCAAGAATTTGTTTTAAGAGCTTCTTTAGAGCATCTGAGAGTTTTTCATTCATCTACTACATCTCAATCATTGTATCAGGCAATTTTTCCCAAGGAAAATAGATCAGAACTCTCCTTCCGGAAACGAATATAGAGGTTGGAGGTACAGCTAAATGAAACAGAAAAAAAAGAAAAGTTAATTACCCGAAATAGAAACGAACTCCCTTCGCCCTACACGCATGTCTGCTTTTAAAACCAACTCTTCGGACTTGCTGAGAATCTGACGCCTCACTCTGACGCCACTTGCACCAAGATTTTGCACCTGGAGGACGGTACATGTGTGGAGGATTGCCATCTGTTGAAGTTTTATGATAATATGCTGCCCATATTTCATTTTTCATCCCTTCAATAGAATCTGAATTCCGTCTAATTGCTAGACCGTAATAAGTTGACAGCTCCTGTAGTAATTTATTTTCAATTCTTTGCGCTTTGGTGTTTTATCTTTTTTCTGTCCTTTTGTTGTCTTATTTCCTCCTTGTTTTTCTGCTAATTTCTTATTGGCTCTTTTATTTCAGAATGTTTTTTTTTGCATCACTGGCACGTTTATACAAGCGTTTTTTAACGTGCAAAACACATTCTTTTTTGCGAACTACAAAACCATCACCGTAGGGATTGATGTCTGATAAGACTTTAAAGGTTTTTGTTTCGCCGTCTTCAATGTAGTTTGCATATTTTAGGTCATATAACTCTTCAGATCTCTGAAACATTTCAACGAATCCATCCACCTCCATTTTACCCGGACTACCGGTATGATTTTCATCACAGTGATCTGAATGCTGATCATACCACGCAGCTTATTCAACCGTATCCTCTTGGCTTTTCCAACTTACGCAGCCGTGACATATACTGCGTTTAATAATAGCATCCAGAATTTAATTGCTGTATTTTCCTATCAATGAGACAATACCGAGAAGCGAGAAGAAACCACGCTTCGCCCAAGATCCATCACCAGACACAGAGAGTTCATTCGTGGGATGTCCTGCTTCTTCATTCAATTTAGTTTCTTCTTCCAACGCCTTTTTAAAAACAATTTTTGTAACGGCTTCAGCTGTAATTCTTATATTATCGACGATGCTGTAATATGCACTATTACAGATTCCTTGTCCAAGATCCTTGATACCACAGAAATTTTGAATAACTTGGAAGCCAACTCCAAGCATTCTCATGGCAAGAACAATTCGACGGTTGATTTCAAATGCTTTGTCAATCAAAGGCGTGGAGAGAATAGGAGTCTTTTTGAAATTACGCTTTACAGAAAGTTTGAAACCTAAACCACGTTGTCCGTTTTTGCTGAAAGTCACTGCACTATCACAATCTTTGCACTTCAATAATTGTTGCAATGCCAAGAATATCGCACTAAATTCAATGATACAATAACTGAAAGTAGGATTGACGTTCACTTCTAATTGCTCACTGTTTTCTAATTTTTTCGCCGATGTGCTTGTAAAATCTGTTGTATTTTCAGAAGTATACCGATTAACCCTGAATGATCTTTTATTCCCTTTAGAAGATGGTCGTTTATGAGTCGTATTCCTCCTTTCTTTTCTATCCATATTTTCAGATATTTTTTGAATTAACAGTCCTAGCGGAACGCGTAAAGGTAAAACGCGCGGAGGCAAAACCCGTGAAGATAAAACGCGCAAAGTGAGCATGCAGAGACTGTTTAGTGTATTTGACACTCTAAGGCCTATTTTCATGCGTTTAAAAATCTATTCACAACTCTAGGTAAAACTCAATACTCTTTTGATCTGTTAATAAATTTATATTTATTTATTTCTTTAAAGAATTAAGAAACAAATCAGATAAATATTGCACGCCAGGTTGCCGCCTTCTAGGTGTAGACATATTGTCGTTTCCCCTAGCGGATCGTGTGAAATTAAAACTCGTAAACGTAAAACGCGTTAAATTACCTTCAGTTTACTGAGCCTGCTAAGAACTATTTTAATCCTTTAAAAATGTAATCACAATTGCAGGTGGAATTCAATACTCTTTTTATATTTTCGCAAATTTATATTTATTTATTTTCAAAAAATTGAAAAATCAATCAAATAAATATTGCGCGCCAGGCTGCCGCATTGTAGGCGTAAGCATCTTGTAGTTTACCCTATCGGAACGCGTGAAGGTAAATCGCGTTAATTAGCCATATAGTGACTGTTTAGTTTACTGGGCCGCGAGGGAATATTTTCATCCTATTTTCATCCTATTTAAATATTCCGCGCCAGGCTTCTGCATTCTAGGTGTAGTAGAACGCGTTGGTCTTTTTATTGAAAATTAAAATTTTTTATTGCAGAAACTTATTTCTTGTTTAAAAAGTCATATTTTTATCCTGAATATTTTTTTTGCAAGACTTGGTTAAATTACTTTGATAAGATATCATCTTTTCTTTTTGAATATTTATATTTTTAGTTGAAAATTCATCTATTTTTAGAGTCATTTTTTTCTTAGTTTCATCTTTTTAGTTGAAAATTCTACTTTTTTCATAAAAAAATCATTTTCTTGGTTTGAAGTTAGATTTTTGTTGAGTAGAAATGCATCAGTTTCGTGACAAAATAATTGTTAGCTAAAAAGTCATAATTTTTGTTTGAACATTCATTTTTTCCAGAGAAAATTCGGATTTAACAATTTAGATAAACTTTTTATTTCTTTGTTCAATGAAAAGTCTGTATTTGTTGAAAATTCGCCTTTTTAGTTTTGAAATTCTTTTATTTTTTATATAAATTTTTTGTTTATGTTTAATTTGAAAATAAACTATAATACTTTGTTGGTCATTTATTTTTTAGGCTGAAAATTTTACGACCAAGTTAAATTTTTTATATTTTGTTGAAAAAACAAGTACTGTGTTCAAAAACCATCCTTCACAGTAGAAAATACAATTTTCTGTTTCAAATAAATTAATGAATTTGAAAAATTTGAATTTCTATCTGAAATACAGTTTTATTTTTTTTTCATAAAAGATTTTATTTTAAAAGTATTACAAGATTAGAATGCTTGTATTTAAATAGTAATGATCAAGAAAAGATAAAAATTCATTAAGAGTAGTGAGAGCTGTAGAAGCTATTTTTCTACTGAATTTTGTTTTCGAATTCAAAAATTGTTTACATTTGAAATAAAAAGTCTCTTTTTTCACCTTTTGGGCAAAATGTATTTCGAAAACTTCTGAATGCCTACACAAGTATTAGTGGCGAATGGATTAAAATCAAATTTTTCCATAAAAAAGTTAGATTTTAAATTATGAATATTCAAAAAAATAATGAATTTTTCACAAAGTAGTTTAACTTTAAGCAAAAACGCTGATCTTGATCCAACCAAAAAAGATTTATTTGCAGCGAAAAATGTAATAGTTCATGCTTCCACCAAGAATGATTTGAATTAAAATGGAAGTTGAAATAGTTAACACAGACCTTAAGGAAGAAGAAAAAAGACAATTTTTTAACAATATAATAATATTCTTAAACAAAGAGATAAATTTTGGACGAAAATAATTAATCTTAAAAGGAATGGATTTTCAACAAAGTAGTTCCATTTTCAAAAAATAGTTGAATTTTTAAGCAATAAAGGTGAATTTCAATAAATATCCTAAATACTTGAAAAACAGTCGTTATTTTATTTCGGAAATCTTTAAAAATAACATGAATTTAAAAAATGATAAAACAGTAAAATTACTTAATTAATTTATTTATTTATTGAGAAATATTTATTTACATAATCTCAAAGGAATCTCTCTTTGTGAATTAGATTGTTGATTAAGGCTTCAAGATTTCTCAGTGAGTAGCCCCTCGCAGAACTGACTGCTAGAAATGTTAGCTTATAGAACTTTATCCAAAAACACATTTATTTGTAATGTCCCAGAAATTCCTTTGATATTATTTATTTGCTAAACGTTTTAGAAAAGACTCAAGACCAAAATGTAGGTACGGACCCCCACTGATTACTTAATTTTTTAATGAATTGCCTTTTCGAGTTTTCAGTAAGTTCTTTTATCTATTGGTAACTCTATGTGACCCGACTGATTCAATATCACTATTTATTAATAATACTATATTATTATTAAGATGCTGCGCAATATAAACATTCTAAATCAGACCTTCTATAATCAAATCTTCTTTTATTATGGGTTCTGGTAGACTAGACTGCGTACGCGATCAGCGATTCAGTTTTTGGTTTTCGATATGGATCTAACATAAGAAGTCGTTTTCAAAAATACATAGTGAATAAAAACTTTTCTTTTGTGTCCTTGTGCTCAGGGTAAATGACGGGTGTAACTCAGACTCGAACACCCAGTGGGCACACAATTTGGCGACGTCTTTAAAACATCGTTACGACAATTTTACGGCATCCTATGTCCGTGTCGTTATAATATCTTTACGATATTGTAAAGGCATCATCATATCATAAGACGTTTTTACGATATCGTAAAGACACCTAAACGACATGGACATAGGATATACTAAAGTTGTCGTAAAGATGTCGTAACGATGACGTAAATATGTCGCCAAATGTTGTGCTTGTAGGCTAATTAACCTTAGATTAATTAGTTAGATGCGGCCTACTCCGCATGTTAGTGGCAGTCGTATTAAAACATCAAAGATGTAAAACAATTAACAACTTTTATTAATGAAATAAGTACATTTCGCGTACCTACGAAGTTATGCCTGTGATGGCTACCAACCGACTGTGTAGAGAGGCGACTCTCTCTCCCGCTCGCTTGTTCCGCCATGAACGTTCTGAATACGAGAACGAAACTCGCTAGTCTCTCGCTCGACATAACGTTCGGTCGGGGGTTCTAAGACCCTACGCCAAGTTCCTACATACTCCCCCCCGAGTGAGAATGGCATTTGAACGAAATACATGTGGTATGGAAAATTAATAACAACATTATTATTAAGAGACAAAATTTCAAACCACTCTGCGGAAACTTAGTTGGTAATTTCTGAGTGAACATTCTGTAATAAAACATGGTAGTTACACTATCTGAGTATTTTATAAAATACATAACGAACGCTTAATTTATTCAGTCTTCGTCTCAGGACTAAAAGTGACCTTTTTTGGTTTCCTAGCATAAGTCTTAAGAAGCGGTCGCTGAACATGCGTTGAATCATGACCAATTACATTCGTTGGATCAAGATTATCATTTAATAACTTCGTAGTATTAGGATTAACATTAGTTAAATTCTTAGCATTAAGATTAACATTGGATGAATTCGTAGAATTAAGATTGACATTGGATGAATTCGTAGAATTACGATGAGCATTCGCTAAATTCGTAGGATTAAGATTAACATTCGTGTCAATCAGAATATCAGGTAGGAAATACGCAGGTTTTAGATTTTCTACCGAGACTCTGCGTGGTGTTCCACCCACATCTTTTACGAAAATACGATCCGTGGTTCTTTCAATGATCTTGTAAGGACCCGTGTAAGGTCGTTCCAAGGGTTTCTTAGTTGCACCAGTTAAGAGAAATACATGGATGCAAGAATTCATATCTTTGAAATAAAATGCACGATTCTTATATTTATGTGCTGTCGGAACTGGTTTAACTTCTCGCATTAATTCGCGAAATTCCTGCAAAAAGATGTTGGGTTCGGGTAAAAAGTTCTCCTGCGTGAGAAATTCGCCTGGAACTCTAAGAGTCGTACCATAAAGAAATTCTGCTGGTGACGCACCAGTGTCCAAACGGACATGAGTACGTAATCCTAAAAGAACTGTTGACAGAACTCTAGTCCAGTCCTTGTCAGAGTGACACATAATAGCTGCTTTGAGTGATCTATGCCACCGTTCAATTAAGCCATTGGCTGCTGGATGATAAGCAGTGGTACGAATTCGTTTACAACCCAACAATTCTAAAAGTGCATTGAATAAACGAGATTCAAATTGTGAACCCTGATCTGTCGATATAATTTTAGAACACCCGAAACTTGCAACCCAACTATCATAAAAGGCCCTAGCTAGGGTCTGAGCTGAAATTTCCTTAATCGGAATTGCTTCCGCCCAACGCGAGAAACGGTCGATCATCGTAAGACAATATCTGTACTCATTATGAATCGGTAAGGGTCCGATAATATCAATGTGAACATGCTCAAAACGCCCATTAGGTGCTATTATCCTATTCGGAATGAATTTGACGTGCCTGGAAATTTTCGACTGTTGGCAGTCAAGGCAGTTTTTGCATAATTTGGCAATGTCACGGTGCATGTTTGGCCAGAAGTAGCGTTGGTGAATTATCCTATCGGTGACTTTAGCACTAGGATGTGCTGGACTGTGGAACAATTCAAAAATCCTCTGACGAAGAGAACTAGGAATAAAAGGTTTCAAGTCGTCACCTGAGGCTTCGCAGTAAAGGCTTACTTTGTCTGAACCGAATACAAAACGCTTTAACCTTGAATTACGTTCCGGAGAATCACGAAATTCTTTGAGATCCTCATCAGTTTCCTGCATTTCAGCGAGTTCGGTCAAACTGAATTCAGTCGGTAGCCGAATCTCGTCTATGCGTGAAAGTGAATCTGCTACTATATTCTCCACACCTGCCAAATGTCGAATCTTAGCCGTATATTGACCGATAAAAGAAAGTTGACGCACTTGTCGAGGAGATGCCTTGTCCGACTTTTGCATAAAGGCATAGATCAGAGGTTTATGATCTGTAAACAATTCAAATTCCCTGCCTTCCAGACAGTACTTAAAGTACTTGACAGCTTCAAAAGCAGCAGTGAGCTCGCGATCGTAAGCACTGTATTGCTTTTGAGCTGAGGTGAACTTCTGGGAGAAGAATGCGAGAGGTAACCATGAATTTTTGGTAAATTGTTCTAAAACGGCGCCCATAGCAAAGTCTGAGGCGTCCGTAACTACTCTGATTTTATCATCAGAAGAAGGATGAGCTAAAAGAACTGCGTTTGAGAGATCAGTTTTGATCTTCTCGAACGCCTGATCAGCTTCCAACGACCAAATGATTTCTCGTTTATCGTTTTTCGTCGAGTCATGTAAGTAGACATGAAGAAGAGCTTGGGTTTGCGCAGCATGAGGAAGGCTGCAGCGATAAAAGTTTATCATACCCAAGAACATACGTAAATCAACTACCGTTTTCGGTTTTGGAAAGTTGGTAATAGCTTTTACCTTATCAGGTGTTGGCCTACACCCTTCACCTGATATGAGGTGACCTAAAA
>NC_046657.1:43573745-43604245 GCF_010883055.1 Belonocnema kinseyi
TCCGCCATGAACGTTCTGAATACGAGAACGAAACTCGCTAGTCTCTCGCTCGACATAACGTTCGGTCGGGGGTTCTAAGACCCTACGCCAAGTCCCTACATGCTCACTGGGTAAGCGCTCCCTCGTGGATCTCCCTTTAACTAAAACTTGAATGAAATTGATGAATCTACCGACTCCTGCTAAGAAAAGTTTCATAACACTGAGCGTACTTTTAAAATATTTTATTAATTTGAAAGTTAATCATTAACTGTTAAAGAAAGGGAATAAAATGCAAAATAATTAATTTTCTAACGTTTAATCAGAATTGAATAAACAAAAAAGATATAGAAAAAGATGATAAGTATATTTTTGTGCATCGACTTTTTTGCATCAAACTCAGGGAAGGACGAAAAAGGAAGACTGAGAAAAGGGGGAATTTAAAGTAAGGCTTTCTTTAAAGAGAATTTTTAAGTTTTCTAGTTCTGAGGTTGAAGCTTCATCACAGTTTTCTTCAACATCAAGTATTTTGGTACTTCATGAAGACATTGTCCGTCATATTTACGATAACCTTGAGCGTTTTGTTCTTTTAGAAACAGATTCCAAGGATAATGAAAGTGATGATTCAACTGCAGCTTTTTCGGTTCATGAAGACAATGCTCACACTATGGGCGACAACGTTGACAATCCTAATCTTTTCGAAAAAGCTTCCAAGCAAAAGTACCAGTAATAAATTAATTGCGCTTTCTTTTTCTTCTTCTCGACTCTTACCGTCATAATCTTCTATTATTAAATAAATATTTTTATGCCGGTTCACCCTTTTTGAATATTGACATTGACATCAAAAAGTTACATGAAAATTTGCTTTATTGTTTCTAGAAGTTTCAGGTGATAAGCTACCTATCTCTATTTTTAAGAAGAAGCTAAGGAATGATCAGATTGTTCCTAGAGTGCCGTTGGTGTAGACCAGAGCGAATGAAGCTCTAAATTACTTACCGTGCAGAAATTATAGTAAGCTTTCGCAAATTAAGGCATTAGCTTTGGAAGGAAATTTGAGGCAGACTTCTTGATGTATCCTTGTTTCTTGCTGAATCATGTTAGGTTTTGGGAGATTCCATAAAGGATGTCACAGTCTTTGGCAAATTTTCGACCCCCTTATCTCAGAATCCTTGAACATCAAGCGAATCCTTGAACTTCATGTTTTTTAATTACCACCTTCGGAAACGTGTCCTAATTTCCCGAATCCACTAATACAAACAGACTTTAAGAGAGAGATGATAAAAGTATGAAGAAATGAAAAGCAGAGATCATTAGAGTGTCTAGTATTATTTATAGCGTGGCGCTCCATCAAAAAGGCCCACGAATCAGAGAGCGAGTAGGGGCGTGCTTATACATACATCCATCGCGATGAACCGAGTCGCTCTCTGATTTGTGGGCCTTTTTAACAGAGCGCGACTCTTATTGCGCGTGCGCTTTGTCATTTAGGTGTTTTGTCACATACAGATTTAAAGCTGATTTAAAGCAGAAGTAGGCCCTAATAGTAAAAAAAAGATCCCAGTAAGCCAAAAATTTGGCGACGTCTTTACGGCATCGTTACGACATCTTTATGACATTTTTACGACATCCTATCCATGTCGTTTCGGTGTCTTTGCGATATCGTGAAGACATCGTCAGATTATACGACTTATTTACGATATAGTAAAGACACCTTGACGACATGGACATAGGATGTCGTAAAGTTGTCGTAAAGATGTCGTAACGTTGTCGTAAAGACGTCCCCAAACCTTGTGACCACTGACATGCAATTCTGGTAGTGTTTATGGAGTAAAGTGACGCAGTTCAATTGTGAAATTGGGCCCTACTCCCCGGTGTTTCATAATATTCCTAAAACTGTAATAAAATAACATTATTTATAAAACAAAATTGTTTATACCTCTTTTTTAATATTGTATTATTTTGCAGTATATTTTAAACAGTTACGAGAACAATATTCTGCTTTGCATTTAGAGTAGATACTTTTTTTCCTTTAAAATTGTAGAAAAAGATAACTTTTCAATGAAGAGCCTTCTCTAAATAGTTCTCAAAAAACATTGTCCCTGTCACTGTTTCGAAATTTAAACACTTCAAAAATTTTGAAACTTTGTAAGGGCAATTTACCAGCGCACGCGCGCTAACACGCGACGTGGCGCATGTGCGACGCATGCGTGCGGACACGCCATGCGGGCTCCGTGCAGGCATTTTCTTATGGGAACCAAGAAAAATCAGGAGTGGAATAAACTGACAGACAAAGTTCAAGAGGAAGGATCTAAAGATAGAAATGTAGCATCTGATCTGAAATTCAAACGAGAAGTGTACTACATTATCCTAGAACATGTGACCCAGTTATCCAAGAAGGATAACTTTCCCGTCAAAAAAGAAAAATTTTCAATCATAGACGACGATGTTTTAACAAAATAGTTGACCTTTCTATAAAGCAGTGCAATTGTCAACCAAAAAGCATGTTAACGAACGAGAAGAATTCTAAGCCAAAAATATAATTGTAGGTTTCTAAAAAAACCGGGAAAGAGAAAGACCAGAGAATGCAGAAAAAGTAGCTAGAGATGGTAAAAATAATAAAGTACCCAGTGGGCACAAAATTTTAAGACGTCTTTACAACATCGTTAAGACATATTTTTGACAACTTTAGGATATTCTATGTCCATATCGTCAAGATGTCTCTACGATATCGTTAAGGTGTCTTTACGGTATCTTAAAAGCGTCCTATGATTTGACAATGTGTTTACAATATCTTCAAGGCATTGTAACGACACGGACATAGGATGTCGTAAAATTGTCGTAAAGAGGTCGTAGTGATGTCATAAAGACGTCACCAAATTTTGTGCGCACTTGGTAAGGTAAATTAGAATGAAGAAATGATAGGAAAGAAAAAAGACAATTTTGTTTTTCCATATGTTCGAGGGTGGAGATTGAGAAGCAGCAGTGAAATATATTTCAATTAATAGTCAGAAAACAAAATTTGAGAGAAAAATGAGATAAAACACTCAAATGAAGAATTCGAGAACCAAACAGAAGCATGGGGAAAATAATAAACAGATTTGAGACATATATTACCCAGTGGATACGAAATTTCGCGACGTCTTTATGACATCGTTACGACATCTCCACGACAACTATACGACGTCCTATGTCCATGTCGTTACAATGTCTACGATATCGTAAAGACATCGTCAGATCGTACGACATATCTACGATGTCGTAAAGACGACTTAACGACATGGACAAAGGATGTCGTAAAGTTGTCATCATACTTTTACAGTTCTTATCAAATTTTTTAGAAATTTTCAAAGCTGTCTTATTTTAAAATTTCCGGATTTGATATTCCTTGATTTCCAATTCAAAATTTTGTCAAAAAAGAATATTTACTGAATACAATTTGTAGATTCTCTCAACGACTTGTTGTGTCAAACTGAATCTGAGGGGCTACTCACTACGAAATTTAGGAAATCTTAAAACTATGAATGTGGCAATCTGTATTTAAACTCGGCGGCTTTCGGGATCCGTCGTATGATCGTTAAATGCATACTAATGTATGTTGGAATACACCAGAAATCCTCACCTCTCTCTACACTTAGCCAAACATTTCCAAGATTTCTAGTGAATGATACATTTCTGAGATTTTCAAAAGATCCTTCAAGAGCAATCTAAGATTTCTTAATGAGAAAACCCTTGTTTGAATCAATTCCTGCTTCAAATTTGCGTGGAAAATATTAACATATTAACATATTGAAAACTTTACAATCAGACAATTTTAAATTTAGAATTGGGAAATTGTATAATTTCAAATGATCGGGCAATTAATTTGAAACTGTATAATTAAACAGTTTCAAATTAACATTTTCATAATTAAAAAATGTAATAATTTTAAATGCATCTTCTTAAAGATTAAAAATTTTGAAACTGAATAGTTTACAAATTGAAAATATTTAAATCGTAACTTAAACAATTATAAATGTTAGGTTAAAAGATTTGATTTAAAAGAGGAAAAAAATGACAGCAATTTTACCACAAAAGTTTAAGAATTTTTTTGAATTAATAAATTGCTACCTTGCAAATTTAAGTATTAATGATCATTAACTAATGTTTTTTAATTTTAAAGTTTTAAAAATGGAACATTTACAATATGACATCAAGAGTCATGAATATGTAAAAATTTAAAATTTTATTTTTCAGCAGGTAATGGAAACATTACAATACAATCTAAAACAAAGCTATTATAGAACTCTACTGTGGCTTCAGAGTAATCAAATATAAAGTTTTCTATACACAAAAACAGCTGTACTGGAATTGCACTGAAGCACAATCGGACGGGGATATAGGCAAATTCGGGAGCTTGTAAAAATTAAGCTGTCCAATAAGTGGTATTTCTTGTATTTATAAGTTGATTATTTCAAAACCCTTTCTCGGGCAATGGAACGTAGTTCTTTAAATATGCCTTACTCTTTTTTTTTTATTGAATTAATCGTTTGGCGAATTTTTTTTCACGAAGGTTTAGATGCTCTACTCTAAAATTTCCCATCAGTGGGCGATGGGGGCTTACTTGAGTTTCATTGATTTCTTGATGTGTCATTGTGCTAACCGTGCCGCTTACCATGTTTATTTTTGCCCGTTTTTTTTGCCGCGTAGTATGCGAGTACGTATACATCCCAGTAAGAGTATCTGTAGAGTCCAATATTGCAAATACATCACCATCGGATGTTGATAAAACAATTTGTTCTTTGGTTGGCATGGGCTTATAGGTATTATGTCCTACTTTTAGTTGAAGTGGTTTATCGGCAGAAAACGTGTATCTTCGAAGTTCAAATACCCGTTTTTGATTACAATTGGGAATTAACCGAATAAATCTAAGCTGCTCAAGTCCACACCCATAGCCGTCATATGAAGGAAGTCTTGTAGGAGGAGCCATAGACTTGTCAGGAGAAATCACGGAAGTCGTAGAAGAAATGATGGACGTGGCATGAGAAATCATGGACGTGGCAGGAGGAGACCTAGACCTGACAGGAAGAGAAGGCTCGGCAGGAGAAAGAGATCTGTGGGGTGAATTATTATTTTTTTTAAAAGAAGAAGATCCGCTACGAAGGACACCAGGAATGGGATCTCCGTTAGGTAAGCATTCAAACTGTGAACTCAAATCTACAACAAGAAAGACAGGAATACATATTTATAAGTTGGTATTTCATGAACCCCTTATGTAGAAATCGAATAAATTATCTCTATTTCAATTAGGGCAGTAGTTAGATACGCACTAGAAAAACAGGACTAGTATCGAGCCGTCCAAAAAGTATATTTCCATTTTGTGGGGTGAAGGGTGTCTCGTGAAATCTACGGTTCGTGACAAGGTAGAAGGGAGCAAACGATCTCTGGAAGTAATGTCACAAACTAAGATAATTTTTATTACGTTTCCTGATGACAACTGTTAACAAAGTTACAAGTTGCAATATGACAGCTCAATTATAACTTAATAGGTTGAAAAATCACGGCCAAGGGTGTGGAAGGGGTTGGTGGAAAATGTTGGTGCAAATGTTTCTATTGAAACAAATTGATAAAAAAAAAGTTATTTACCCAAAAAAGAGGTACAAATTTGTAATAATTTATTACATTCTCGTCATTTATGATGGAGAGAAAGTACTAACGAAGAAAAGTCTCCCCAATGGGCGCCAAATTTGGCGACGTCTTTACGACATCCTTACGACCTCTTTACGACAATTTTACGATATCATATGTCCATGTCGTTCTAATGTCTTTACGGTATTGTAAAGACATCGTCAGATCATGAGACGTTTTTACGATATCGTAAAAACGCCTTAACGACATAGACATAGGATATCCTAAAGTTGTCGCAAAGATGTCGTAGTGATGTCGTAAAGACGTCACCAAATTTTGTGCCGACTGGGACAAAGAGAAATTATGGATCGAATTTATTTCAAATCAGGCAGGTTTTGCTCTTAAAGTGGCATAATCTCTTATGGATGAAATATGTTGTTTCTTAGAGGAATTAAGGCGATACATATTTTTGCGATTTGTGAAAAAAAATAGTACGGAGTTATGCGTATTTGAATTTCTGGCTTTGTTTTTCAAAAAACCTAATTTTTTTCTTTTAACTTATACAACTTATGGCATAATTGAGATATATTTTAGATTCCTTTCCAGCTTCTGATAGATTTTATCGCATTCTTTCGAAATCCATGAGAAAATTTGAAAAATGTTCAAAATTTAAAAAATGACGGCGGTTGTTCTGAAAATACTAAAAGTCTATTTTCTCAAAAAAATCCACAATTTTATTTTTGCCAATTTTTGTTGAATTTGCACTATCATGAGGAAAATACCTTGTGAGTTTTAAATGGGCTAAATAGCTTTTGCTGCTGGGAAATTTTTTTTTATAAAATCGAATTTTTGCATTTTTCTTGCAAACAAACACAGATGCGAAAAAATGTTACGTAAATAAATTGCACGGTTAAGAGAGTTTTACAAAAAGTTCTTTGACTAATTTATGATATTTTGCACCATTTCCGGGAAAAACACAAAAATTCAATTGTCATAAGCAAAACAATTCTCCTCACTCTTGGCCCTTGCTAATACCGCCCATTTTTGTTTAATATTTTATAAAATCGAATTTTTATATTTTTTTCTGAAACAATTTAAGTCAAAAAAATAATGCCAAGAGAGGAAATCTTTTAAGTACAAACTTTGAATTTCAGTGTAAAAAATAATTAATACCAGGGCCCAGATGTTGAGATTTTTATTATCCATTTATTCATATTTTTCATTAGAGTCTTCAATTTGTCTCTTGTAGATAATTTAAGAGCTCAATCGTTTTATAAAAAATATCTGCATAAATGTGAAATATATTTAAGTATGTTGATTGAAAAATGTTTCTAGTCAAACGACGCCTTGTCTTGGAATTATTTTTGTAACTTAAATTGTTTCAGCAAAAAATTTGGAAATTATATATCATAAAAAATAATCTTCTAACGGTAAACATCATTAAGCCCACGTAAAATTCACAGCAAGTTTTCCTTAACCGAAGATATATTTTTCTTAAATATTGAACAAAAATGGTGCTAATAGAACTTTTCCTAGAACTCTCTTAACTGTGCAAAATGTTTTCATAACATTTTTTGGCATCTATTTTTGTTTGCAAGAAAAATGTGAAAATTCGATTTTATGAAAAAAATGTATCTCGCCACAAAACTTATTTAGCCTCCATATAACTCGCAAGCTATTTTCCTCATGATAGTACAAATTCAACAACAAATTGGCAAAAAATATAAAAGTGGGGTTTTTTTAAACAAAGCCAAAAATTTAAATACGCATAACTTCGTGAAAATTTTTTTTTTCGCAAATTAAAAAAATAGGTGTCGTCTAATTGTCTCTGAAACCCAACATATTTCGTCCTTGAGAGATTCTGCCACTTCAAGTGTAGAACCGGCCTCGTACTTTTGTTTTTATTTATTGTAGTTTTTAATTCTGATGCAAAGAAATTTGAGAATTTTGTTTGTAAAAGTCCTAGCCTCATGCACCTCTCTTTTGTTTGATTCTACTGGTTCAAATTACGTTTCTGTTGTTTTAAATTAACTCTTTTATCTAAAAAACTAAAGGATTTAATTTTTGGCTGAAACCTATGTTCTTTATTTTTTAGTTGAAAATTACTATTCCGTTGTTGGTTCCAAATTTAGTGGAAAATTGAACTAATTAGTTGAATTTAATTCAAGCCAAAAATTTGTTCATTTTTCTTGACCTAAACTGAATGAAACCTCTTTTGTTTTTGTTCAAAATTATTATTCTTTATATAAAATTTATTAAGTATTTCCTTTTTTGTTTGAAAATTTTTCTTTTACAAATTGAAAATTCTCCTATTTT
Organism: Belonocnema kinseyi; assembly: GCF_010883055.1. Lineage (NCBI taxonomy): Eukaryota > Metazoa > Arthropoda > Insecta > Hymenoptera > Cynipidae > Belonocnema > Belonocnema kinseyi. The sequence goes on from NC_046657.1 coordinate 43,581,639, forward strand.
GTTGGTAGTCAAACTGTTTTGTAAAACATTCGACTTTCTAGCTTAAAAACTTAATCCTGTAGCTAATAATTCGTCTTTTCAGATAACAAATGATTCTTCCTTATTAAAAAATAGTATATTTGTGTTATCGAAGAGTGATTTTTTAAACTAAATATTTAGGTATTTGATTTTTGGATGAAAATTTACAGATATTTTTTTAGTAGTTGAATAAAATATTAGATTGAAAATTCCGAAGTTTTGTTGAAAACTTATTCTTTTAAAATAAGAATTCATATTTTATGGTAAAACAGTAACTTTTCCTGATTGAAAATTCATCTTTCTCGGTTGAAAATGAATTTGTTCGTAGAAATGTTTACTTTACCGATTAAAACTCCAACTATTTGTTTAAAACTTCAACCGTTTTTGGTTAAATTTTAATCTTTTTTGTTTGAACTATTTCGTTTGAAATTTAATTATTTTTAAGTGTACCCCTAAATACCCCACTGAGTCCCCCTTCGTTTCCTTTAAAAAAACGCAAAAAAAAAACAGCATGATCAACTTTTAAATTGTTGAAATTCGGATTCTACGTTAAAATTTGAATTTTAAACTCTCGGAGTAATCGCAATACTTTTTCTTGCAGCGTTCAAAATGTAAAAAATAAAATACCTGTCATTTACATAGGCGAAAGGCGGCTTTAATTGCATCTTCTTTTAGTAGCAGTTGTTGAACGTTCCGTCGGTAACTTTAAGAATGTTTTCTGGATGCTAGCGTCACACACTGGAAACCTCAGACAACAATACTGAGATGCAAATGAGAGAAAAAATTATTTTTGAACTTCGCGCGCAACATAATACTTGAGCTATTATGGATGCTCTTGAAGTCACCTTCAGCTGAAGACAATAACATATTTTTACATTTTTAACGCTTCGAAAAAAAGTAACACTGGATACGAGGTAGCCGTGTATCATCCAAAGGGAGTTTGAGGCAAATTGAAAGAGGGTTTTGACATTTAGCGCCCTCCATGGTCATCCAGAGAAGTAAGTAAAACAAGCGCGAAATTCGAAGTGTGTAGTTTATGAGAAACAAAATAAGGAGCATATTTTATTAGAATATTTATTAGAAGAATACAAATAAAATTAAATAATAAGTATATTCTTTTACCATCTGAATAGTATATACGTATGGTATATAGGAATGAATGAAATTTATGAAAAAATGCCTGAATGAAAGGAATCAAATGAATGGAAATAATTATGGTGGAACTATTATTTCGTTGAAAATGTAACAATTGCAAAAAAATAATTATTTATGGTTGAAAATTCGTCTTAGGCAGTAGAATGTTAACCTTCTTGATGTCTAATTCTTCTTTTTGATTTAAAATTAATTTCTTCGGTTATACGTACATAATAAAATGAAATAAAATTCATACGAATATTGGGGTAATTTTATTAGCTTGGTTACAATTTGCAAAAAGCATACGGATATATTGAACCTTTGGCGTAATAAAAAAATGTATATATAATTTCTGAGTGTTATATTTCAATTCCGTCATAATAGCGGATTGGATTAAAATGAAATTTACTGGTTCAAAAGTGAGCAATTTTATTAAGAACTTATCCTTCTCGTTTAAAACTTGTAGGCTTTTACAGAAAATTGACTAATGGTTTAAAATGTTTATTTCCCTGCTGAAATTTCAACTGAATTTTGTTTTTGTTATTGAAATGTTAATACTTTTTATTCTAATTTTTATTTTCCCTTTCAAAATTCATCTCTTTTTAGTATAAATTCCATGCTTGTTGGATTAAAACGCAATTTACTGGTTCAAAAGTGAACAATTTTATTAATAATTTATTGTTGGATTAAAATGCATTCGAATTTAACTAACATGAAATTTTTACTGAAAAGAGCTGAATTTTGAAAGGGAAAATAAAATTAAGATACAAAGTATTTAAATTTCAATAAAAAAAAATTTTAGTTCAACTTTCAGCAGGGAAATATAAATTTTAAACCATTCGTCAATTTTCTATAAAAGCCTGCAAGTTTTAAACGAAAATGATATGTTCCTAATAATATTTTTCACTTTTGAGTCAGTAAATTGTATTTAAATCCAACAAACATGAAATTTTTATTAAAAAGAGATGAATTTTTAAAGGGAAAATAAAAATAAAAATAGACAGTATTTAAATTTCAATAACAAAAACAAATTTCAGTTGAAACTTCAGCAGGGAAATAAACATTTTAAACCATTGTATATACATTTTTGTATTATGCCAAAGGTTCAATATATCCGTATGCTTTTTGTAATTTGTAACCGAACTAATAAAATTATTTCAATATTTTAATTTCTAAAGAAATCATCCATCTACTATAAACCTAACCTACAATAAATGTCCACAGAAAAAATATAAAAGGAGGAGGGTCAATAAGGCCGGTTTTTGGGCCATCTACAAATTGGCCTCAAACATGTTTTATTTTATTCATCTAACTAGGTCTCATAACCCCTTAAAAGGATTTTTCCTGAGAGTGATCTGATTTCAAGATATAGTCATGTTTAAGTTCGTATTATACATGGGTTTTCGCACTTTCATTCAAATCATGCTAAGTTTCACATTGTTAGTATTGCTCACGCAAGATCATACTTGGCCAAAAACTGCGCACGTATATCCAGATTATTTTATTGTAGTTTTATTTTATCAGTATCGACTAGTTTCACAGCGATCTTAAGTCTTTTGCACAGGTACTTCATAGGCATGAGAGGCTGCACTTTTTTCAAAATCCTTATTATTTAATAGTTCTGTACATCAGTCTTAGATTCTCTTTATTTTTTCAGGTGAAATAATTACTTGCGAATTAAGTTTTAATTACCACTTATTAGGCCGAGAAAACAGTGTTCTTGTTGCGGCAAATTCTTGAAACCAAAGAGTCATCTATCAGTAGTTCAGGATGAACGGACATTAAATGTTCTTAAAACTGCTTTTAATAGCTCCTTAACCATTCAGTCAAAGGTTTGCGATAGTTGTCGATGCTTTTCGATTAAAAAGCGTCGGATTACAGATGCAAAAGAGATGAGTTCTTCTGAAAATGATTTATCAAATGTTTTAGAACCAGGTAAGAGTCAGATTTATAAAAACTCAGAATCTTCCAGTGAAGAAGGAACTTCAGATTCTGACTGTGGGAAAATCAAACTTCCAATAAGAAGATGTATGATTTCTCAATCCAGATGCATTGTCTGTCATCATAAGAATAATCGTATCAGAATCAAACCTTTTGCCGAATTAAGGGTTTACGTCGATACTGGTATTTTGATTCCTGCAAAAGCGAGATGCTGTGCTTCTCATTTGGTTGATAATGGTTTTCTTAAGAAAGAGGCTATTGCGTCTATACAAGCCACCTCTGATTTTAGTCACATGAACTCTTAGTCGATTTCTAAGCTTCTGAATGATTTGCGTGAGGAGGAAAGAAAAACAGGGTTGAATTTTGATGATCCATCTGCGCTCGAGGATAAAGATTATTATAGGCTCACCGGTTTGACGAAAAATCAATTTAGTGACGTTGCACAGTACTTGTCAATTGAAGTGCGTTCGACAAAAGGTCGTTCTGTGCGTTTGTGCCTTGCATTATTGTTGATCAAGTTGCGCACAGGTCTTTCCAATGCGATTTTATCAACTATTTTTGGCATAGAAAAACGAAGAGTTGGCAGAGGAATTACGGCAGCAAGGAAAGCTCTGATGTCCTCCTTTGTACCTCATCATCTTGGTATAGGTCACGTATCACCCGAGTCAGTCATTAAGGACCATACTACATCAACGGCAAAAACGCTATTCGCAAATAGAGAAGATGTATGTATCCTTCTAGCTGATGGTACATGCATGTTTATATAAAAGAGTAGCAATTACTCTTTTCAAAGGCGTACTTATTCCATGCATAAAGGAAGGAATCTGGTCAAGTCCATGATGTTAGTAACGACGACAAAATATATAGTGGATGTTTTCGGTCCGTATTTTGCTGATGGCAAGAACAACGACGCTAGTATCTTGAAAGTCTTTTAAAACAAGATTCAATAAAACTGTGTACATGGATGCCCTCAAACGCTGTTATCGTTGTCGATCGCGGTTTTCGGGACTGCCTGAAGTTTTTAGAAGATCTTGGATTCGTTTCCAAAATGCCTCATTTTCTTCAAAAAGGATCACAGCACACTACGATTGAAGCAAACTAATCAAGGCTCGTTACTAAAGTCCGATGGGTGGTTGAAGCAGTCAATGGGTTGATAAAAACTTGGAGAGCCTTGAGTGATGTTTTTCCAAATAGTCAAATCCCGTACATCGGCGATTCCGTCAGAATAGTCTGTGCCCTTTGCAATACTTTCCGACCTCCTAGAATTCATGATAATTCCGATGATCATCTGATCGCTGAACGAATGTTGCGATTGGCTTCGCAGCCTCATCGCCTGCAAGAGTGAGCAAAAAAGGAAAACTGGGCAAAAGGAGGGCATCGTGGCTTCCTATAACGCGAGAGACACTACCTGATTTTCCTAGGTTAACTCTTGATGAATTGCGATACATCCCACTCGGAGTATATCAGCTGAAGCAAGCCCAATCATATACCGAGAAACATTTATCTGATGATGGAATGTACTCCCTTCTTGTCCACAAACAGGAGGAAGGCATTCTAAGAGTAAAAATCCAGTCTCGGCATACATCTTCTAAAGTGTAAAACTTATGGATAGAAACTAATCCTGGACCAAATTAGATAAGTGGTTGGTACTGTCAGTGCAAAAGTGGTGCAAGAGTGGTAGGATGTTGCGCTCACATTGCCAGTGTTCTGTGGTAACTTGGTTACTCCAGATATAACCAAAACACTCCCAGACCTTCACGTGAATTTGAAAGTCACGTGAATGATGCATCGTGTTGGTCGGAAAATAAAGGAGAAGCAGCGTCATCTTCAGATGACCAAACCAATTCTGACGAATAAGGCTGTTGCAGAGTGCCTAGCCTCTAATCGACCATAAGTTCTGATTGACTGTAAACTAATACACCTTTTCTAAGAAAAATGTCTCCAAGATTATTTCGATTATTTTATAGAAATTATTGCTAATAAATCTGATAAAGCAGGACATTTTTACTCCTTTCATGATCAAAAACCTAATAAAGTATAAAAATGAGCCCTAGTTTGAACGCTAAGTACCTCGAGAAAAATGATGGCTTTAACATATCTTGTAACGCATAAACGTGCGCAGTTTTTGTCCAAGTATTATCTTGCGTGAGCAATACTAACAATGTGAAACTTAGCATGATTTGAATGAAAGTGCGAAAACCCATGTAAAATATGAACTTAAACATGACTATATCTTGAAATCAGATCACTCTCAGGAAAAATCCTTTTAAGGGGTTATGAGACCTAGTTAGATGAATAAAATAAAACATGTTTGAGGCCAATCTGTAGATGGCCTAAAAACCGGGCTTATTGACCCTCCTCCTTTTATGTAGAACATATAAATATTCATTTAAAGTTATTCAATTTTCATTAAGGACATTAATTTTCATCTAAAAAGAAACCAGATGTTTCACAAAATACATGAAATTTTAACAAAAATTTTGAATTTTTTATAGGAATTTTCAACCTCATATTTAAATTATTAACCGACGAAATTAATTTGAAATAAAAAAGAAGAATTAGTCATAAAGAAGGTTAATAATCTACCGCCTAAGAGGAATTTTCAACCTAAAAGAATTATTTTTTTGAAATTTTTACATTTTCAACGAAATAATAGTCCCACCATAATTCTTTCCATTCATTCGATTCCTTTCATCCAGGTATTTTTCATAAATTTCATTCATTCTTGTATACTATACGTATATACTTTACGGATGGTAAAAGAATACATTTATTTTATTTATATTCTTCTAATGAATGTTCTAAAAAAATATGCTCCTTCTTTTGTTTCTCATAAACTACACATTTCGAATTTCGCACTCGTTTCATTTACTTCTCTGGATGACCATAGAGGGCGCTAAATGTCAAAAACCTCTTTCAATTTGCCTCAAGCCATCTCGTATCCAGTGTAAATATATATCAGTGGTTCTTTAAGTGTAGTTTATAGAGGTTCCTTTCGGTTCCTTCGGTCCGCCAAGGTTATTTTTATACTTTAGTGAAAATTCACCTTCTTCTTCCTGTTTTAAGGCAATTAAGGCAACTAAACTCGTTGGAAACGTAAAAAAAGTAATTATAAATATAAAATCCGCCTTTTAGCCAATGGCTAAGATTTTTTATAATAACACAGCCACACAAAAAAAGTGTGCGGATCTGGTAACAAGAAACACGTATTCCTATGGATTTTAGGGCGCTGAATTCAAATTCGGTATCAAAAATCACCCATGACGTCATGGTTGAGCCATAACCTCGAAAAATGACGAAAAATCATGCACTGAGGCATGTCGACAACTGTCAAGGATCAACCTTTGCCTGATATCAACTTATTTAACATAACTTTACCCAACAGAACCTGACCTCACCTAACCTGAATTAACAGAAATTTATTGAAGTACATGTAAAGCTCTGGAAGTATATTTTCCCAGTAGCAAATGTGTGCTACATCGAATGGGTCAACTCGAGCCTAACCTAGAAATAAATCTAACCTAGCCTAACCTAACCTAACCCCACGAAACACAATTAAACTGATTGTGTTGTCCCGTTGTGTTTGCAGTACCGTTTAATTCTGTTTCGGTTTAACCTACATAGAGGTTTAACCTATCCTAACCTAACAAAATCTGACCTAACCTAACCGATTATGCTGGAAACCTTGTTCTTGCGTACTTTCATATTTTGACATTAATAGCAGTAAATGTCTGGACTTTCGTAACCGCTTGTTGCTAGCATTATTCGCCTGTGTCTGTAACCAGGGCACCTCCACGTGGTGACAGTGGGCAACGGATCCACATTGGGCGAGTCCCTAAGTAAACGGTGTTCATGCCGTCATGGTAGACACAGGTAAAAAGTGTATTACGATGCAGGGAAAAACCCCAGTATCGGCGTCTGGTCAGGGTCAAAAAGCGGGCTCTCCGACGTCGTCATCATGCAACGGTAGCTTTTCATCAATGGATAACTTGGTTGGTGTAGAGTCTCATGCTACAAGGAAAAAAACCGCGAGCATTTCTCAATCGCATGCCTGCAAGAATAGTTCAGATTCATTCTGTTACATTTACAGTGATCGAATAGGAAATAGTTCTGATGATTCTGATAAAAATGACGAAAAAGATGACGAATATGGCGTGCATAAAATGAAACTGAAGGTTCCAATATTAGTGTCGCAACTAGAACTGAATAATTTTATCAGAGATCTTGGATTACCGAAAGACGGCGCTGAATTTGCCGCTTCATTTCGAAAAAGAAGAAATCTTCTAGAGCCAAAGACAAAAGTTTCATTCTAACGCGACAAGGACAAAGAATTCAGGAAGTTTTTCGTTAAAGACGAAGAAACGTCTTTAGTGTACTGCACTGACGTTAACGGAGTAATGAACTACTTGAAGAAAAATGTGTACAGAGACGAAGAATGGCGAATTTTCATTGATTCGTCAAAACGCAGCATTAAGGCTGTTTTACTACATAACACGAATACTTACGCTCCTATCCCTATAGCTCACGCAACGGTCATCAAAGCAGAATATAACAATGTTAAAATGATTCTTGAAAAAGTTAATTACACGAATCACAAATGGCAAATATGTGGTGATCTCAAAATCATAACAATGATATTCGGCCAACAATCGGGTTTCACGAGAGAGCCATGCTTTATATGCCTGTGAAATAGGAGACATCGAGCCAAACATTACAGCAAAAACATTGGCCTTTAAGAGATTCATTCAAACCTGGTTCTCATACTATTATCAACCAAAGCCTCGTTGATCAAGAAAAAATTTTTACTACCACCCCTCCACATAAAGCTTGGGCTCATGAAGCAATTTGTCAAGGCGTTAAACAAAGGTGGACAATGCTATAAGTATATATCCCTTAAATTCCCTAATGTTTCAGACGCTAAATTGACAAAAGGAGTCTTTGATGGATCACAGATTCGAATATTGACAAGAGATACTAATTTCGTGATCCACATGACGAAAATAAAAATGGACGCTTGGGAAAGTTTTAAAGCAGTAAACGCAAATTTCCTCGGAAACAAAAAAAGTCCAGACTACGAGATTATTGTTGAGAAAATGATAAGAAACTACAAAAAGTTAGGCTGCTTGATGAATTTAAAACTTCACTTTCTAAATTCCCATCTGGATAAGTTTCCAGAAAATGTTGGTGATTTCAGCGAAGAACAAGGGGTACGTTCTCACCAGGACATAAAAGTGATGGAACAACCATATCAGGGTAGCTAGGACGAGGTCATGATGGCTGATTTTTTCTGGATGTTGGAAAGGGAAACGAATGTAGGTCTTAAACGTAAGCGTGACCCTTTGCATCGTTCCTTCGAAGAAAAAAGGACACGTTATAGCAGGCAGAAAATAGACTGAAGTAGGTCTATAAATCAATTTAATTACGATAAAAAGCAAGATAAAATGTGAACACGAAAGATAGTGTAATTATATCCCTTAAGTCTAAGAAAAGCAGAGAGAAAAAAATTTTGAATAAAACTCTTGTTCATTTCAATGTTTAAGTTACAGTTCTACATTTTAATTGATACAAACATTTTCAGGTTAATTGAAATGGGGTCAATTCTACTTGTAGTTCTAAGTTTCTTCAAATGAGTAGTGTGCGTCTAAATTTTTAACCAAATGTAGTAAAATAAAATGAATTTTATTGTGTTACAACGGGAACACTTAAGTTAAGATGTGTTGCGTTAAGCAAAATTTCGTTAGGTTCTGTTAAGTTAGATTCATTTGTAGGTTAAGATCGAGTTAACCTATTAAATATAGCATAAATTTAAGACTGAGAACCGTACGCTTACATAGCTACACGTGTGGTTGAATTTCATTCGGCTAGGTTAGGTTAGGTCAGGATTTGTTAGGTTAGGATAGGTTAAACCTCTATGTAGGTTAAGCCGAAGCTGAATGAAACGGTACCGCAAACACAACGGGACAACACAATCAGTTTAATTGTGTTTCGTGAAGTTAAGTTACGTTACGTTAGGTCAGTCCTACTCAATACGGTATAATCCGAACATTAATCCAAACCAATTGTTCAATACGAATTAATTCGAACTCGGATATATATATATATACTGCATTTTCAATCTGAATGAATCCGAATTCAGATTGAATGGGATTCATTCGTATTGAAAATCGATTTAGGTCGATCTGAGTTCGGTTATTCGGATCGAAAATTTTGTTCGATCGAACGTAAACGAGAAAATTATAAAGTCTTCTACAACTTAAAATGGCTATCTTTGGGCATGCGCGACTCCTGTCGACGCGACACTGCGGACGTGTACTCAGTGGTTCTGAATTTTCAACAGCTGTTAGAGCAACGCTACACGATACATAACTGCGTTCAAATTTTATATGCTGATAGTCAAATGAAATATTGGGTTAGGAGGGAAATTCGGGAACGGATTAAGAAAAATCGATTTTTAAAAGAAGACAAGTTGGATTTGACAAAATGTATAAACATGTTCAAGATAGTCGAATTAGCTAATATACTAATGCAGAAAATGCTTTACGTGAATTAAAAGAAATTTTCTTTAACCAGACGGTTTCAAGATAGTATGTGTTAGTAGGTCTGAGGCTTTGTGACTGCAGTTACTTCGCAAAATGATTTGCGAACAGTTTCGCAAAAATAAAATTTACCAATCATATATAGAAGTAAAGCCCTCACAGGCAGTTAACGCAGATAAGCTAAAATTTAGAAGAAATCAATAATCGTTGCCTTTTTATATAAAAAGTTTTGTTAGTTCAGTAAAGAAACTCCTGAGGAAGAAGAAATCTAAATGCTAGAAAAATAGTTGTTAATTTGTTAATACATCATTATACTATTATATTTACCAATAGAATTAAGGATGCTCGCCAAGGTGAAAGCTAGAGTATAAAGGATTCTCATTTTTGCCAAAGGAAGAGCAAGACTAATTAATGTCTTAATGAATAATTTGGTTATCGGTTGACATCATTTATCCCAGAGTTCTTATCTCTTTATTAAAGCCGTCGACCTTATTTTTGTGGCATATTTACATTTCATTAAGGTCTGTTTCAAGAAAAGAAACTAGTTATTTAATATGGTAGAACTGATATCAATTTGATACAAAAATTTTATCCCTGGCAACTAAAGTTAAAATATAATTAATGTCCATAGACAAAAGGTAAATATAATATAAATGCAGAAAAAGCGAGGATAAACCTTTAAGCGTGTTTTCATGCGATTGAAAATCAGCAGATTGATGAAAAACATTCAAGAAAGAAGGAATTATTTGAAAATGCGGTAAAAAGGGGAATGTGATAAAGATTTCGATGTCTGTCCTCAGATACTCTCCTTCTATAATAAAATGACTAATTTTTATTTTTTTAAGCATTTATTTAAATTCTGGTTGACGATTATGTTTTGCCTTTGTAAAGAAAGATTCTAACATTTTCTGGTATGAATTAAATGTGTGAGAAACTTTGCTTACACGAAAGTTTACATGCTCTATACCAACATTTTTCATAAGTTGTTGAACGGAACTTGCTTGCCTTTGTTTTATTTCTTCTCGTGTCAATGAGGTAACCGTGGTGCTTTTTGTGTTTATTTTCGCCGCTTTTTAGCCTTATCAATTTATCTATGCATTCCAGTCAGAATATTTAAAGACTCCAGTTTTGCGAAGACATCAGCATCGGATGTTGATAATATAATTCGTTCTTTGGTTGGCATAGGTTCATAGGAATTATATCTTACTTTTAGTTTAAGTGGTTTATCGTCATAAAAAGTGTATCTCCGAGGATCAAATATACGGTGCTGATTCTTATTGACGATTACCCGGATAAATCTACATTCTTTAGGTCCACATCCATAGCCATCAGAAGAAGAAAGCCTTCTAGGAAGAATTGTCGACCTGGCAGGAGGAACCATGGCCGTGGCAGGAGTAGACCTAGACCTGGAACGAAGAGAATGCTCGACAGGAGAAAGATATCTCTCAGGTAAATTATTCCTTTTACAAGATAAAAAAGAAGAATAAGAAGATCTGCAAATAGGAACAGCAGGAAGGTTCTCCATTAGGTAAGTATTCAAATTGTGAACTTAATTCTGCAACAAGAAATACAGGAATGTATATGTTTTAATTCAAATTAAAAGATGATACCTCTGAGGTGAATGATTTATTTCTGACGAAGAAGATGTAGAAGGAGAAGGTCTGCAACTAGGAACAACAGGAATAGGTTCTCCATTAGTTAAATACTTCAACTGTGAACGTAATTCTTTAACAGGAAAGAAATAATTACATTTTTCAAGTGCCAATTTGAGGAAGCGGCTGTTTTTACAATTCTACGGTTTGTAGTAGTAGATTACTGAAGTAACGATACAAACTAAAATAACGTTTAGTACGCCTAAATTTTTATGCAGTATTCACGCGGGTAGCGCAAGCTTTATTAAAAATCACTGTTGACTTTGAGACGTGATTAGTCGTTCAAAAAAAAGCAAGAAACTTTTTTGAAGAGCCGCTAGAAAGCGTATGAAATTCGGCCTTAAATGATCCCAAATAGATATATTTTAGATCGCATAAATAGAATATGCCACAAAAACAAAAATCTGTGTAACAAAAATCTGAAAGTTATGTTCCACAGTGCTTAAAGTTTTATCATTTATTCAAACCAGTATAATTTAAAACATTGTGACAATAGTCGAACATTTTTCAGATCTTGCACCTTAACTGTGATTCCTGATGTGACTGAGAGAAATTTTGGGAAAATTGAAATTGACAGGGAATCAGACCTTAAATCTTATATTTGATTTAAGTCGATAAAACTTGAAAATTTTCAGGGTTCCCAAGACATAAAAAAAAATTTCCAAACGTGTCATCGTCAATTTTGATTCGGGAATCACTGGCATCGCGGTGATCATAAAGCAAATTTTCGTGACATAATACATGGGTATTTTATAATAGTTTCAAAGTCTTCAAGAAACTTTCCTTTTTCTCGTTTTTTAGCTTAAATGCAAACACAGATAATAGCAGTCAATTAGATACTTCAAATATTTTTAGTTAAAAGATTTTATTTTCATACGAAAAGTCTACTATTATATGTTTGAATCGGAATTTATTGCATTCGGTTAAACTTTCTACTTTTTGGCTAAAGAGTTATTTATTTTTTTGCATACGCAGCTATTTTTTCAAGGTCGTCCTTTTTGGTTAAATATGTAACTACTTGGTTAAAAGTTGCACTCCTTTGTGAAAAATGCATGTTTTTTAGTTAAGGATTCATATCTCCGTCTGTAAATTTAAGCATTTAGCTGAGACTTCTTTAATTTTTGACAAGTTTTTTGTTTGCAATATATACTTGGGTCGAAATTTAAACTTTCTTCTAGATAATTGATCTTATTGGCTTCAAAATTGAACAATTTGGTTGAAAATTTATCCCTTTAGGTAAAAATTTAACTTGTTTTTGGAAAACTTTTCCTTTTGGTTATGGATTAAATGATTTTGTTAAAGTCTTTTCTTTTTGTTCAATTCAACTGCTTAAAATCTTTGTTGCTGGATTTAGTTGTTTTTTAAATAGAAAACAAAAGATTACATACTTGACTGGAAACTTATATTTTCAGTTGTAAATTTCACTTTTGGTTGAAAATTCATCTTTGTACATTCAATACAACTCTTGATAAAAATTCAACTGGTTGAAAGTTTGCGTCTGCTGAAAAATTAATTTTTTTCATCTGATAATTAAACTATTTATAGATCAAGCAAAATATCCTACAAGTCTTCTTTTAGATTTTTTATTTCTCTCCAGTCTTAGGCGTAATATGAGAATTTTCGATTTTCTGCATATATTATTTACGATAAAACAAAATTGTGAGTCAAAATTCTGAGTCATTTGATTCAAAATTGGAATGTTGCGGTGTCAAATTTCGGGCAATTCTAAAACTTTTTCCATCATAAATAAAAAGAATGTAATAAATTAATACAAATTTGTATCTCTTTTTTTAAGTGAATAATTTTTTTCTATCAATTTCTTCTCGTACCTTTTGTTGTTTTTCCACAAATTTTTATTACATTCTTATCAAGAGAAGGTATTAGATTTGTGTAAAATTTGACCCCCCCCCCCCTCGGTTTTGTCAAATGTCCACGTTTTGAGAACCCCTGAATCCGAAAAACAGGGTTTTACGAATTTGTGTGCCTACCTCTGTGTGTGTGTGTTTGTCTCTAGATTTTTAGTTTGTAGCACGATAACTTTCGAAAGAATTGACAGATTGGATTGGCCTTTAGTATACTCTTTTAGTTTCATAAAATAAAGATCAAGTTCGTTAACCAGCCATTTTGGGTAAAAATGAAAAAAGTGAGCGTATTTTGAAAATTTTTGAGATAATTTTTTTTTAAATTCAAAAATGCTTTGTACGGTTATTCATAGTATTAAAAAAATTTAACAAACGCATGATACGAAAAAAAAGTCTGGAGAAGAAAAACGTTGCTTTTTGAAAGCCCTTCAAAATTATGATAACAACTTTTTCAATTTGGTCAAAAAGTTGAAAATTCAAAATTTGATCCCACACAAAATTTTTGAAACTACATTTTTTTCAAAATGTAAACATTCTATGCACGGTTGTTCATAGTACTTTAAAACTCAAACAATTTATCCTTCCGACTTTTTTCTATAAAAAGAAAATTATCAGATTTAAAGCATTTGCAAAATCCAAAAAAACAAACTAAAATGAACATTTTAAACATTGCTTTTTGAAAGCCCTACAGGACTATGATAACATCTTTTTTAATTTGGTTGAAAAGTTGAACATTCCAAATTTGATCGTACCAAAAATAATGAAAAATCGCAAAATTCAATTTTTTGGTTAAACTATGCAAGATACAAAAAAAATGAAAAAGCTCACATTGCGCGCCCTGGAAAGAACTACAAATTAAGAATAAATCACTTTTCGATATAAGCTACGAGAAAAAATAAGACCAATCTTCTTCATACAAAAAAGAGCTATAATGTTTAATATGACAGTTTTTGCTTTAGTCGTAAAAAATAACATTATAAATAAAAATATAAATGTTTTTTGAAAAAGCGATACAAGTTATGAACATAAATTACCAGACAACAGTTGATCGCCTAAAAAGATCTATAAATTTATTATTAATCATTTTTCAGTAGGACGAGTAGATTTTCTTTTAATCGTAAAACATAAGTTTAAAGATAAAAAAATTAACTTTTTGGAAAGAGCACAGAAAAGACGAAAAAGGACATAGGCTCCTAAATAAGACCCTATCTAGGTTCCTGTATTAGACCCTATGCAGATGCGCTGTAGTTTTTATTTAATCGTAAAAAACAATATGAAAAATTAACAAAAATTATAAAAACAAGGGAATAAGAATTAGTATGATTTAATTTTTATTCATATTATGAATTATAATGATATACATTTATTGAAATGATACATGTTTTAGAGCAGCTTATAATACAATTTAAAGCAAAATAAGAAACAAATACAAAAATAATCTTGATAAATACAATTTGCTTTTTGTTTTGCAATTTTTTAATAAGTAATCCCTAGCTGAGTTACATAAAAATGTATTATAATTGATATAAAAGTGTTGTGTATAATGTAGAAAAGTTGACATGTTGGACAAAATCGAGTGCGAAGCACGAGATACCTGATGAGAATGTTTTCGTTAAAGCCAAAAGAGCTTTAAAAAAACAGATTCAAAATCACAAAATTACAGTTGTCGGTCCGTTCACCTTTGATTTTAAAAGGTCTGTACCCGAATGCGGAAGAAATGCAAAGACTAAGCGCGAAGTACGTCTGCCATCAGTCGCGTGCTGTAGGTGCGCTCAAACTCTCGAGCTAAGCTTTTTTAACGAAAGAGAATTCACAATCAGAAAATTACAGTGGTGGGTGTTTTGAGTCTCAATTTTTAAATGTTTGCGCAAGAATGTGCTAAAATAAAAAGACCGAGCGCGTAGCGCGAGGTAAATACATAATCGAGCGCGAAGCGCGAGAACAAACAGTCGCGCGCCCTAGGCCCTAGTATGCATCCTATCAATAAGTGTCTACTAACGAATTTGTCGATCTTTTTTGAAATCACAATTTTTGTTGATTTATCTTCCTTCGTATCCTGAATAGTTTGACCACAAAATAAGATATTGTTTGGCTTAAAATGTTGATTTTCGATTGATTTGAAAAATGTCGAAAATGCTATAAATCTGAGAATTTTTGCTGCATAAAAAAAGTCATTAGGATAAAGCATTTGGCTTTCTGAATACTATTAATAGCCGTAAATAAAATTTTAAGCATAAAAAAAATGGTCCCAGAATTTTGCCAAATTCTCTAACTTTTTGAATTTTTATCCAAAATGGCTGTTTTGCGAACTCGTCCATTCTTTTCGGACTTTTCAGACCTTTCTTTTCTTATACTTTCTCAATCATAAATGACGGAAATGTGAAAAATTAGAGGCTCTTTCATTTTTTATCAATTTCAATTATCCAATATAAATAAGATTGAAAATAAAGTTCCTTAAGTACAGTCTCAATATACTTGTTCTATATACTTGCCATACTTTATAAGGATAATTTCATTAAATACAAAAATCGAAACTTAAAAAGGCCGTCCCGTTTGGATAAAAATTCTAGTATTCAGTTGAAAATGTTATTCTGTGAAAAATGCAACTCTTTTGTTAAAAGAACAGCTTGTTTCGTTAGAAATTCAGAAGCTTGGTTAAAAGTTGAACTATTTTGTAAAAAATCATTCTTTTCGTTTTATATTCACCTGTGTGGTCGAAAATTTAACTATTCTATTTTTAGAAAATTAATCTTCTGCATATAAAAAGTCATTTTTAGGTTAAACTCTTTTGTTCGAAATATAACTATTTTGTTGAAAATTCGTTTTTTTATTAAGAATTTTTTTTTAACTAACAAGGTAAATATTTCATTTTTGACTTAAATTTATATTTTCATGAAAAATTGATATTTTCTGGTTAAAAATTGCTCCTTTCTAGTTGAAATTCATGTATTTTGCTACAAATTTGTCTTTTTCTACCGAAAATAAATTTTCTGCGTTGAAAAATCATCATTTTTTATTGTAACTGCAACTGTTTGGGTCTACATTAATCTGATTTTGTTGATAATACAGCAATTTGGTAAAAAATTGAACTATTCGATTGGAAATTAAGTTTTTCATTTCAAATTAAAGAATTTTTATAACCAATAAACTCTTTTAATGAAAATTTAAATTTTTGGTAGAAAATTAACTTTTTTCTTAAAAAATCATATTTTTAGTTGGAAATTTAACCTTTTTATAGGTAAATCGTCCTTCCGGCCTTAAAATTCAAAAATTGTATTAAAAATTAATATATGTTATTGACGGCTCGTCTTATTTTGTTAGATCATTAATATAATACTGCACAATTCATTTCTTATTTAAAAATTTAACTATTTTGTTCGCAATTTGGACTCTTTTGTTGAAAATTTCATTCCTCGCTTTAGTTGAAAATTAATTTTTTTTCCATGTAACAATTATCTTGAAATTTTGGGTTTTTTGTTTTGTTCAAAATTAATTTTTGATCTAAAAATTACACTTTGCCATTTTTGTTAGAAACTTAGCGTTTATAATTCAATAATTTTGTAGAAAATTAATCTTTTTGGTCGAAATTTAATTTTCTTAATTTTTTTTACGTCACCTTTTTATGAAAAATGACATTTTTAAGGTCTCAATTAGTCTATTTTAATTAACGATTTAACAATATGGTAGAAAATTAAAGTAGGATGCGTTTGTAAGTGAACTTTACCGTTAAAAATCCATATTTTTTTATTTAATTTAACTACTTAATTAAAAATTAAACTATTTTAATATATTTTGTTGAAAATTCGTGTTTGTTAAATCTATGTCTTCCTAAATCGTATTTCTTAAAGATTTACCTTATTGGCTTAAAATTTTAATTTTTTTGTGGAAAATTCGGTTTTTTGATGCTGAAAATTACTTTTTTCTCTGAAAATTGCAGCTTGTCTATACTTAATTAGAAATCGATCCTTTATAGGTTAAAAATTCAACTATTTGGTAGAAAATTCATGAAATTTTTTTAAAAATTCGTCTTTTTGGTAAAAAAAATTAATTTTCTATGTTGAAAATTAATTATATATTTCAACTTTAAATTTCAGAAATTTAAAGTATTTCATATTCATTTCCCGGTTCGCAAAAAATTATTGAATTCTTTTTAGATCTTTGGAATTCTTTCCTTTTCCACTTTTTTGTAATAGCCTTAGTTGCTCAGATGCAACCCCATAAGCCTTATATTTCTTTTGAATTTTGTTGGATTCTTCTATTCTCTCAATTATTTTTATAAACTATATTATTTGGATTTCTTTGAAATTGTGAATTCTGATGAGAATAAGAATTGAAATTGGTTAACTCCTTCAAACTTTTAAATTAAAATTTTATTTAAATTAAAATTTATCATCATTCTAAATTTTCGATTCAAAATATAATTTCTGCTTGAATACAGTTCAAGATTTTTTTTGAAAAAATCTGTTTTTTGTCCTTTTATTTGATAGATTTTTCGATAAGACTTTCTAGACTTGTAGAAATAAAACCACTTTGTTTTCAATAAAAGTATGGTATACTTAATAGAAAATTAAAGTTTTAGGTCTTATTCAAATAAAATATTAAACAATATCAAATTCGAAATAGAGAAGAATAAAAATAAAAAGTAAAAAATGGAGACCAATTCAGGGACATATTAGTGACAGAATATTGGAAAAATTTTCACAAATATTGTTATGTATACTGAAGTTTCAGTACCAATAACTGGACTTTTTTTGGTACACTGTCAATTTGAATTTCACTCCATGAAATAATTTTATTGTAAAAAAAATATTAAAATTAATATAAGAAAAGAATGATCCCAATAATTATTAAACTAAAAAATGTATCCTTGGTGGCAAGAAAAATATATAAATTTTAAAAAGTATAAAGATACAAGTTAAAAGTAATTCTGAATTTTCTTATCAGTTATCTGAAACAGATTTAGGCTGAATAATTTGTTGCAATTCAAGAAAAACTGCGTTATAAAATAATGAAAACCATAAATTGCATATTTGACTAAACTGAATGTAACTTTTTATTTAAACGTTTCAAATCTATGCAAATCACAGTCTAGTTACTGGTTTTATAATTAATAAAATTATGAAAAAAAAAATTATAGTTTTTAAATAATAAAAAAAAAATAAATATAATTTTGATAAAGGATTAAATAAGTAGTGAAAACCTTAAATTTTTCATCGGAATTAAAGGGAAATTGTCGATTCGACACTACAGAGAAGTGTAAATATGACATAAGAAATAATTAATTATTCGAAAAAATAGTAAAATATTCTAAGATTTAAAAATATACGTAGAAGAAATTTATACAGCGAAGTATTCGAACCTTCAATTTACTATTATTGTAAAAATTACACATTTTTTAATTATTAAAAAAATTTCGCTACTATTCTAAAATATGACAAGAATTTTCTTAACTTATTTATTATGTGTCTCGAAAGTTTCGATTTAAAAAGAAACCAGACGAGTAATTAATTTAACTAAATTTGATTAAACTTTGTTATTTAACTAAATTCAGAATTCAAATAAATTTTACTTACTTTTCAAATTGATCTTAATTTCATTTAAATTTAGTTTACAAAAACAATGTTCAAAATTTCACTGAAAATCTAAAGAACGAAAAGAATTTTTTAATATATTCATTTACTATCTCGAAAATTTCCCTTTTTAAAAAAGACACCGTAAAAGAAATTAATTAATTTTAACATAAAAATAAAAATAATAATTTTAGGCCCTAATTAATTTTAATAATTTCGGCGTGCAGAGCAAGCCGACCGAGTCAGCTATAGATCTGGTTGACAAAGACAAAAACTAGAATCGAGAAACAGAAAGCCACCGGTCGGTTCGTTCGGTGTCTTTCGGTGTGCGCCTCGGCCCACCCCTCCTGTAGACGTGGGCAGAGGACGCGGTTGCCATATAAACGGCGAAAAGTTGAAGAGTGCCGCATCTAGGCTTATAATATCTTTGGTCTGGTCCAGCCCCCTGGAACACTGAGTTGAAAATGTAGAATGTGTTGTTGGCGGCCGTGTGCCGGCGCCAGCTATGCAGTTGTTGTGGGCTCTCTAACGTTTAACTATTTTATATTATGAGTTTCGACTCTACATGACCACTCTATAGTTCCTGGTGACATAGCGAGTTTCCCACGAAGAAATAATGAGACCTAACTCCGTTCCCTTACTTTACAATAGAAACATTACCGTAAGTGATACGCACATTACAGGAAGATCTTGGATTTGAGTGCGCAGGTGCGCAGTTGTCTTCTTCTTATATATGAAAAAGTGTGCGAGTGAGAAAGTTTGTCAAACTGACATAAGCTGAGAGGTTCTGTTTGTTTGTTTTGATGTAAGTGTCAGAAATGTGTTCTAAGCCATGAGGTGTCAATTTCCGGGTTGTGGACGAAGATACACGCCGTAGAAGGCAAATACATTTCGGAAAGGACTCAGAGCTTCTCAGAGCCTTGAGAATCTTTAGCCTATTTATCATATTACAAAGGACCCCGCACTAAATGTATGGAAAAATGGCTTTCGGTGGATTTATCTGAAACTTTGTAATTTTTAAGGTTATAAGTGCTAGATGAAATATCCGTAAAAAAATCCGAAAAAATGGACAGTTTTAGCGCTATGCGGCGCTAAGCGTTCTAGATCAGAGAATAAAACGAATTAAAACAGATCTTGTTACAAAAGCGATGTCAACATAGAAATCATGGTTCAGATCGTGGTCTGTCATATTTTCGCCTACACCGTTGATTCATATAGCGCGCTTCTCAAAGCGATCAAATGCTAAGCACCCAAGATTTTAACTTGATTAATTAATCACTTCTTTAAAGGCAGAAATGGTACCCAATGTAAGATTAGTAACTAGTGCGCACATTCCGATAATAACATTGTACCCTTCGCAAGAGGGCCGAACGCTAAGCACCCATGATCAGCGAATAGAACAAATCCCAGTAGCTTTTGCTAAATATTAAACTATTTCTGGCTCTTGATTCGGGTTCGCTTGTTCACATCTATTAGCAACGTCTAGAATCCTTTGTAGCAAGAAGTTTGAGGATGCTTCACGTGTTGCTGATGGCGTGCATAACCCAGGAACCATAAAACGCTTGCAATATGTGCGCAAGTGCCAAGAGTTCTGGCCCCTGACTTACATGTGCAGAAATAACCGAGAAGCGTTTCGTTACTGTCTGGTCCTATGTCATCGATCTTATTGAACGCTATCCACAGCTGGTACCTTGTCGCATTTCGGAAACGAGAAAATACTCGTACTCTGATCAATCCAGGTTCACTAAATCGCGTATCTAGTTGAAACTCCTCATCTTCTTCTCATTGCAGCTTGTCTTGAACGTAAGATGGGGCAAGTTCTGCTTGATACACGCCAATTGTTATGCCGCGTATTTCTTCCAATGTAAGGCGAGGAAATTGTGGTACTTGAAGTTCATGCAGGCGATTCCAATTTGCATTTTCGTAGCGCATATTGTCCACTTCTACGCGCGCTTGCACAATATTTGGCTCACGAGCTCACGCTATATATTCTCTTGCAAGCTCTGCTGTAGCGCCTTGCATCTCGATAACAGGATGGTATCGATTTATTATGGCACCAGCAATACGAAAGAAGTCCCTTAAATTGTGTACATGAGCCATCGGAATGGTTTTCTCGAAGAACTTTAAAATGGACTTTATGTGGCCATTTCTGGATTCCACTATCCATCTAGATTTCGTTATTAGCCGAGCTTCGTTTGCTTCTTCCGTTACCAATTGACTCTGTCCTTGTTGGAGATACGGTGGTATCCTTGACACAATTCCTAAGCTTTCCAAAAGTGGTTGGGCATCTTTATATCCACGGTCCTCTATAAAAATAGCACCGTGTCGAAAAATTCTCTCATACCTTCCACATCTCTTTCAAATTCGTTAATGAGCATTTGTGCATCATTGTTTCGCGAGTCAGAAAAATATGTTCTTTGTATTTCAAGTATGTATCCGCCTGGAGCAACAATGAGTGCAGGTTTTACCAAGTGACGTCCTTTATGCTTGCAGAATGACTGTTGAAGTACGCGAAAATTACAGCCCTTCTGCATGTAATCATAAGTTCCATCGATGATAGCAATAGCTCTGGGAATTTCTGGTTGTGGATTATAAAGTTCATTGGCGAATGATGTCACCTGTCTTTCAATGAATTTCTCTCTGCTCATCGCATTAAATCCAATGTTACCAGGCACAAATCGCTGCATTAAAGACTCTCTTACAGTAAAAATGGCCATGCTTGTAGCTTGCCGGCTCGAATAATGAAAAATCACTTTCAGAAACTCATTAGAAAGACCTTGACGCATTTTGCAAAGGAAAGTCAGCAGATCTTTTTTTCTCACGTATCTGGCACCACGTTCATGTAACTGCGGAATAGGATCACAAAATGCATACAATTCTCTAAATTGTTCCTTTGTTACAAGAGCAATAGCTTCAAACTCTTCATCAGTGAAACTATCCTCATTATCAAACGCCGCGGCCGCATGAACATTTGCTTCGTTACGAAGTTGCTGCAAAAACAGAAGTAACTGCTGTCCCGGAATCCTATACGGTCTATTAATCGCTTGTAGTCCAGGAAGCAAGGGGCCTAAGATGAAACCATGTTCATCCAAATGATTTAAGCATGCTCTTGTTTCTTCTGGAATGAAAATGTCCATGACAATAGAAGCGTGAACTCTACATTCAATTGAAGGCCTTGGAGTATTAACATAAGCATTACAGAACATGTACGTTTGCCTGCCTGTTTCTGTAAGAACATTCAGACTTAAACAGCCTGGATCACGTTGGAGCTCCTCTATCTCATTGCGAATCGATGGATTGCAATTGAAACATAATCATCGGCGACTTCAAGTGGTAGTCTTCGAAGTTGAAGGCTTCTAAAAATTGCAATGTTTTGCCTATCAGGATTATTATTTCTATCAATTCGAGCCATTTGTCCTGGTTGATAGACTCTATCGCTCACATAGCAATTGACTCGAACTGTGAATGCCATTTTTTAAACCATAAGAGAAACAAGCTCTTATGGTCTTGAAAGGCAGAGGAATGCATTAATAAAACGAAAGAAAAATTCACAAACAACAAAATAAAACAAATAAACACAAGAAACTAAACACAAAAAGGGAATAAGAAATACAACACAATTAATATAGAAGGGAACAGATAGGAATTTTTTTTCGTAAGCTTACCAAGAAAATTACTATCCGCTCTCGAGACCTTTCACAAAAGAAATGACAAGCAATATGCTAGAATACTTGCGGGAAAAATGCAGAAGGCGGTTGTCCTTGGGCCGCTACGTGTTCTAAGGGTCCACGGGGCTTTTGCTGGATCGTCGTATTGATTCCTTTACAGACTGTAACCACGTATCTCACGGTTGTGAGACGTGGTTATGGCTGAAATTTTACCGCGATTTCGCTG
>NC_046657.1:43604345-43613950 GCF_010883055.1 Belonocnema kinseyi
CGCAGGATTTCGCCGGGAGCGGGTGCTAATCTGGAAAATTGCACCCGCTTCCAGCGAAATCGCGGTAAAATTTCAGCCACAACCACGTCTCACGACCGTGAGGTGGGTGGTTACAGTCTGTAAAGGAATCAATACGACGATCCAGCAAAAGCCTCGTGCACCCTAAGAACACGGAGCGACCCAAGGACAACCGCTTTCTGCATTTTTTCCGCAAGTGTTTTAGCATATTGTTGACACGCAGGGATGCTTTTTAGTCCATTAGCAAGTGAAAGCTTGGCACCTCCAAGGCCTCGAGTGAGCAACAGAAACAATTGTCGAGAATATAAAGTTCACGTATATGCAGCACTTCCCATTCTCGACAATTGACTCAATTTCCCTAGGAGCATTCAGAGGAGCGATATTAATTTTAATGCCGTAAGAGTGACAGAGATGGTAATAACGCACTCTTAGTGCCGCATTGTGCTTTTGAATGTAGGTCCTTCCCGCGTGAGTTGAACAACTCGATAGTATGTGAGCTAAATGCTCGGGGTGTGCATGGCATGCCCTGCAGCTATCATCGGGAATGTCTTGGCTCAAAATGTGGCGACGGTATGTTAAGGTGGAAATGACTTCGTCTTGGCATGCAAAGATGAAATCCTCCGTACCAGACTTCAATCCGGGCGATTTAAGGAAAGCAAACATTAGCTCACAAGACATTGACTGATCCTTCACATTTCTGTGTAAGATACCGTGCATCCGCTTATCGAGGAGCGGTTCACGAAAGTTTCTCTTGTGCTTTTCTAATCCAGACTTTTAGGAGCGAGTACTCGAGATAGACAAGGTTTAATGAGTCTCCTCCGCTGCTTTGTACAGAAACGCTCCTTTGCCCACTTCTTCGTGATTCCCGATCATTTTAAGAAGAGGTTCTCTTCCATTTGCAACTCTATGTGCTGTACCCAGAATAATCCTGTTGTGAAGACATTCAAGACTCAATATTCCGCGACCACCTTGACGGCGTGAGATGTACAGTCGCTGAACGGAAGACTTAAGATGCATGCTTTTGTTCATGTGCAGATTCATGTGCACTGATTCTATGTAACGGAATCGTATTCATAGGACATCTTTTTCTTTTTATTGCTTTCGGAGAATCTTTAAAATATAGATCGAACACAAAGTCGATTCTACAAGGAGCATGATTTCTACTGGGAAGGACAGAATTGCAGAAGCTCTGTGCAAAATCTTGAAAAGTTGCATTATCTCCAGCAGTTGTAGGATTCTTTAATTTTAATTTGCGACACAGCAGCATGACATCCACGACAACACAAGCATACCGATCATATATGGACGAAGTGTGAACAGCATCAGGATAAAAAAATATCTTTTCCAGTTCTCGGATAAGATCACTTTTTACTCCTTTTGTTGGAAATCCTCCATCATCGAAGAGTGATGAATTCTCTGTCAATTCAAAACTCAGTAACGTTCGTATATCGTACTTACGTACTCGTGCCAGGTAAAAAATTCAGGTGTTGATTTTTCTTTAACAACAGAATTACATTTTTTAATTGCAGATGTGAAAGATGGAAAATTAGCTCGCGGGATTGTATCAGATAAAGATTTTGTTTTCTCAAGAAATCTTTCTTTTCTGAAACTGTCATACTTTGCACAATCCAAATCAAAGATGTCAAGAAGCGTCTTACTTTTTGAAAAATTGACCTTTTGTTCTGTCACAATATTTCTCAGGTCTTGGAATCCTGGCTGAAATGGATTAACTCTTTCCAGAATAAACTTTTACATTTTCTGAACAGAAAATTCAATCTTCTGAGTACCATGCACAGAAAAATCATGATGTACTCGCAGTTCAGCGTTGAAATTGTTAAACAAGGTTACTTCACGGCACACATTCTTCACGCTTATTATTTCATGGTATGACATTGCCCACAAGGTAAAATAATTTTTTCTATTAGTGTCGCCTATGACATCGGCACTACTTTTCGAAGCTTTATTTATTTGGGATTCAAGTTCTTGATCTGCATTTCTTAACGTGAAAGGAATATTGGACGATTTTATAGAAAAGTTATGTTTTATAAATTTTTCATAAACCTCAGGAGCTTTTGTTTCTAGGTTTAAAATGTCCTCGATGTAAACAGCACTCCACCTAGAATAGTTTGTGCGGTCCATTACTTGGTAAATTGGCTGTAATTTTTTAACCGTTTTCACATGCAGAAACCAGTTACCTTCGCGATCACTGCAAACCAAATCTCGAAGAAGATTT
The DNA here is from genome assembly GCF_010883055.1 of Belonocnema kinseyi. NCBI lineage: Eukaryota > Metazoa > Arthropoda > Insecta > Hymenoptera > Cynipidae > Belonocnema > Belonocnema kinseyi. The sequence goes on from NC_046657.1 coordinate 43,606,597, forward strand.
ATTAACGTATTATTTTACGTATTATTGTTACTTATATCAATTTCTGTCGTCTTTTTCATACAAATAATTGCTAATAGACAATTGAGAATATTTAACATCAATTGTTTCAATCTTAATTGTTTAAGCAAATCTGAATTGTTCAAGCAATTATTTATTCCTAAAAAAATGTTTAAAAAAATAATCGTATTTTCTTATTGAAATTTAATTTATTGTCATTGTGTGGAGAAGTTAATTTTTCTAAGAATTATTCAACAAAACTTTGAATAGGATACCAATTTAAAAATAAATTTCAAAGGTCTGGTTCAATTTTTAGAAATTTTAAAAATAGGCAGTAAATAATTAATGAAATAATTACGTAACGGTTTTAGACAAATTTTATGCTCCAAATAATAACGAACAATTACATTTCCATCGGAAAATAAATTAACTATTCATGAAAATACAAATAAAATTATTTTTAAATACATCATTCTAATTAGATAATATTTTTAGGGTTTCGTATGCCCGGGCGTAAAACCTGATAGTTTCGGTCATGTGTCCGTCCGTCCTTTCCCCTTCGTAAAAAAGAGCATAAGCGTCTACATTTGGCAAGGCGAAAGGAAATTTAGCGCCAACATTTGACACAGAAAAAATTCATTAACGCTAACATTTTTTCCCAAAATATTTTGTTCAAATCATTTTTTTCGTAACCAATTTTTTAAAGAATGTTTAAAATTGTTTTCACCAATTTTTTGTATCAATTTTTTTCGCGCCTAATTTGACTAATTTTTTTCATGTAATATTATGTTTTTCGCGTTTTAAACTATTTTAGGACTTTTAATAATGGCAAAATGTTATTTCTAATTACTCTCAATGTGTTTGAGATTATTTTACAACGATTAAGAATTACGTAAACTATAATTTCTTCTGAACATTTACAATTTATCATAAAGGTGAAAATTATAATTTTTTTCCTCAAGAACAAACAGAAAAAAAATTGTTTTCGAAATATAGAGTTTAAAGTTTACCAGCTCCAAATAATTGTTGCACAGTCGGACAAGAATTCACAATTGCTAAAACCTCACCTTTTACATAAATTTGATTCTTTCAATTTCTTAACCATTCTCTTTAATCTAAAAAACTACAAGAGTATTTTTTCACTCAAAGAAACGAACCTTTACGATACAACGAAGAAAAATAAAAGCATGTTTCTTTAAAACCAAATAGGTGTGTGTGATGTGCGTTTGTGTGTAATCATGTAAAAATAGTTTGTTCAGTCTAGACTATACAACGAATTTTCCAATACTGAAACGACGAGAAATAAATTAATGTAAATATAGTAATTTTGAATCGGAAGTCGAATAAAAAAAACTCAGTGCGTCAAATGACGATTTGAAAGACTTTTGTAATGCCAAATTCGAATCGGTTCTCTTTTGTTTCGAACTGAACGCTTAAAATGTCGATTCGAAAGACTTGCGAATAGCCGAATTAGAATCAGTTCCCTTTCGTTTTAAACTAAGGGCGTCGAATGTTGATTCGAAAGACTTTCGAACTGTCCACTTTAAATCGGTTTTCTTTAGATTCAAACTTAGGGTGTCGAAAGACGATTCAAAAGACATTCGAGCAGCCCACTTCGAATCGGTTTCCTTTTGTTTCGAACTGAGGGCATTGAATGTCGATTCGAAAGACTGTTGAATTGCCGAATTCGAATCGGTTTTCTATTGTTTCGAACTGAACGCGTCGAATGTCGATTGTAAAGAATGTCGAACTGCCCTCTTCAAATCGGCTTTCTTTCGATTCGAACGGAGGGCGTCGAATGTCGATTCGAAAGACTTTCGAACTGCCCTCTTCAAACCGGTTTTCTTTCGATTCGAACTGAGGGCGTCGAATGTCGATTCGATAGAATTTTGAACTGCCCTCTTCAAATCGGTTTCCTTTCGAGTCGAACTGAGGGCGTCGAATGTCGATTCAAAACACTTTCGAACTGCCCTCTTCAAATCGGTTTCCTTTCGTTTTGAACTGAGGGTGTTGAATGTCGATTTGAAAGACTTTCAAGCGGCCCGCTTCGAATCGATTTCCTTTTGTTTCGAACTGAGGGCGTTAGATGCCGATTAAAAAGACTGTTGAATTGCCGAATTCGAATGGATTTTCTTCTGTTTCGAACTGAACGCGTCGAATGTCGATTCGAAAGACTTTGAAACTGTTTATTTTAAATCGGTTTTCTTTCGATTCGAACTGAGGGCGTCGAATGTCGATTCGAAAGACTGTTGAATTGCCGAATTCGAATCGGTTTTCTATTGTTTCAAACTGAACGCGTCGAATGTCGATTCGCAAGAATTTCGAACTGCCCTCTTCAAATCGGTTTTCTTTTGATTCGAACTGAGGGCGTCGAATGTCGATTCGAAAGACTTTCGAACTGCCCTCTTCAAATCGGTTTCCTTTCGATTCGAACTGAGGGCGTCGAATGTCGATTCAAAAGACTTTCGAACTGCCCTCTTCAAATCGGTTTCCTTTCGTTTTGAACTGAGTGTGTTGAATGTCGATTTAAAAGACTTTCAAGCGGCCCGCTTCGAATCGGTTTCCTTTTGTTTCGAACTGAGGGCGTTAGATGCCGATTAAAAAGACTGTTGAATTGCCGAATTCGAATGGATTTTCTTCTGTTTCAAACTGAACGCGTCGAATGTCGATTCGAAAGACTTTCGAACTGCCCTCTTCAAATCGGTTTTCTTTCGATTCGAACTGAGGGCGTCGAATGTCGATTCGAAAGACTGTTGAATTGTCGAATTCGAATCGGTTTTCTATTGTTTCAAACTGAACGCGTCGAATGTCGATTCAAAAGACTTTCGAACTGCCCTCTTCAAATCGGTTTCCTTTCGTTTTGAACTGAGGGTGTTGAATGTTGATTTGAAAGACTTTCAAGCGGCCCGCTTCGAATCGGTTTCCTTTTGTTTCGAACTGAGGGCGTTAGATGCCGATTAAAAAGACTGTTGAATTGCCGAATTCGAATGGATTTTCTTCTGTTTCAAACTGAACGCGTTGAATGTCGATTCGAAAGACTTTCGAACTGCCCTCTTCAAATCGGTTTCCTTTCGATTCGAACTGAGGGCGTCGAATGTCGATTCGAAAGAATTTTGAACTGCCCTCTTCAAATCGGTTTTCTTTCGATTCGAACTGGGGGCGTCGAATATCGATTCGAAAGACTTTCGAACTGCCCTCTTCAAATCGGTTTCCTTTCGTTTTGAACTGAGGGTGTTGAATATCGATTTGAAAGACTTTCAAGCGGCCCACTTTGAATCGGTTTCCTTTTGTTTCGAACTGAGGGCGTTAAATGCCGATTAAAAAGACTGTTGAATTGCCGAATTCGAATGGATTTTCTTCTGTTTCGAACTGAACGCGTCGAATGTCGATTCGAAAGACTTTGAAACTGTCCACTTTAAATCGGTTTTCTTTCGATTCGAACTGAGGGCGTCGAATGTTGATTCGAAAGACTGTTGAATTGCCGAATTCGAATCGGTTTTCTATTGTTTCAAACTAAACGCGTCGAATGTCGATTCGCAAGACTTTCGAACTGCCCTCTTCAAATCGGTTTTCTTTCGATTCGAACTGAGGGCGTTGAATGTCGATTCGAAAGACTTTCGAACTGCCCTCTTCAAATCGGTTTCCTTTCGATTCGAACTGAGGGCGTCGAATGTCGATTCAAAAGACTTTCGAACTGTCCTCTTCAAATCGGTTTCCTTTCGTTTTGAACTGAGGGTGTTGAATATCGATTTGAAAGACTTTCAAGCGGCCCACTTCGAATCGGTTTCCTTTTGTTTCGAACTGAGGGCGTTAAATGCCGATTAAAAAGACTGTTGAATTGCCGAATTCGAATGGATTTTCTTCTGTTTCGAACTGAACGCGTCGAATGTCGATTCGAAAGACTTTGAAACTGTCCACTTTAAATCGGTTTTCTTTCGATTCGAACTGAGGGCGTCGAATGTCGATTCGAAAGACTGTTGAATTGTCGAATTCGAATCGGTTTTCTATTGTTTCAAACTGAACACGTCGAATGTCGATTCGCAAGACTTTCGAACTGCCCTCTTCAAATCGGTTTTCTTTCTATTCGAACTAAGGGCGTCGAATGCCGATTCGAAAGACTTTCGACCCGCCCAATTCGAATCGGTTTTCTTTCGATTCAAGTTGAGGGCGTCGAATGCTGATTCGAAAGACTTTCGAACTCCCTACTTCGAATCAGTTTTATATGACTTGAACTGAGGGATTTCGTATATCAATTTGAAAGACTTTCGAACTGTCTATTTCAATCCGAATTTTTTTCAACCTACACTCAGAAACATAAACTCAGAGGTTATTCTTCAAGAGAGAAATTTTTTAAAAAGTGGTTCTACTTTCAACTAAAGAAGTTACATTTTCTTCAAAAAGATGAATTATCCATCAACTTCCTAAAATACCAAATTTATCTAAAGACATAAATTTCCAACAAAATTGTTGAATTCTGAAGAGAAAGACAATTTCTCCCAATTCTATTTGCAAAATATTTATTATAATAATTTATATTTCTACACTGAGCAAAAATGAAATTAAACGCACTTTAAATTTTGAAAGAGAAAATAAGTTTAAATAGTAAAACATTCGTTCCACCACGAAGATAATGTTATCCAATCTTTGTAGTGAATGAAAAAAGAAGAAAATATTAATATTTTATTAATTTTGTTAATTTTTCCCCTTGAAAATATCATCGATTGACTTAAACTTTTAAGACTTCGCTGCTAAAAGCTTTTAATAATCTATAAGTGAAAATTTAAAAAATGTGACTTGATTTTCTATTAACATTTTTCTAAATCAAAATCTGAGGGGAAAACTACGTGTGGATTGAGCAAGGTATTGTAAAAATATTATTTTAATGTCTTATAATGTTTTTTTAGATTTCTAAATAATTTTACAGACTTTAAACAATAGCTTTATTAAACCTAAAACTTTTAAAACATTTGCATGATATTTCCAAAAAAAAAATTTGATCTTGTATATTGATCTCTGTGAATAAAAAACAGGCGTTTTTCAATTACCATCATCTGCGTATACAATAAAAGTGATAAATATTGTATTTGATTTGCTTGTTACGTAGGTATATCAGATTTATAATATCTAAAAATTGAAAAAAACATCTTATATCAATGTATATAATAATTAAGTACCAAGTGACGTGTTGGTATACCAAACTCGCTGTTCACATAGTAAATATTTCGCAATTAGCACACAATTTAGGGATTGATTAAAAAAATGTTCGCAGTAGAAATTGAAATTAAATTTTTTTTAAATTTGATACGTTAAAAGATTAATACACTAACCAAACAGTTAAATTTTCAAGTCAAAAAGACTAATTTTTCAAAAGAAATGGCTTAGGGGGGTAAGCATGCAAAAGTTGCAACCGCACACTTCAAGTTCACATTACCAATATAGATGGGCATCCTTGTGGCGTAACATTCCTCCAGAGGATAACTGAAATATTTTATTTCTAGGGGAGTTATGGAGCGGGAAATTAAAATAAAAAAGTCATTTTCTCTCGAAAACCACTAAACCGATTTTGATAGTCGAAATATATGTTATAGTCACCCATAAGACTATTTGAAATTTTAAAAATAAAAAATAGGGGTGAAAAAATGTTCAAAAAATTTCAAATATTTTGTTTTGAGGTTATGTTTCAGATAGAAACCTCTAATATTTTAGGAAAGAATACCTATATTATCTAGTTCAAAATATATTATACCTAAATTTTTCATAGACATACTTCATGGCTTAAAATCTACAGTTTAATGCCAGGTGCCGTGCTTGTATTACGTACTCATATTACATACGTGTATTGCATACGCACGGCACTGCGCGCCATATTTTGTTTTTTAAGCCATGAAGTGCCACTACGAAAAATTTGTGTAAAATATATGTTGAAGTAGACAATATACATTTTTTTCCCTAAAAAAACTAGAAGTATGTATCTAAAACATAACCTCAAACAAAAATAATGGAAATTAAAAAAAAATTAAAAATTTTTTTTACCTCCATAACTCCCCTAAAAATAAAATTTTATAGTCATTGTTTGGAGGAATGTTATGTCATACGGATGTCCATCTATAGTAGTATGAACTTGATACGTACGGATGAAGGTTTTGCATGCTGACCACCTAGGCCCTTTGATTTTTCAAAAAAATAGTTCACTTTCAACCAAAAAATATGACATTTATACCATAAAAGATTTATTTCCAACCCACAAGGATAAATTTTTAACAAAATACTTAAACTTTTAACCATATTGAAAATAATAAAGAAACAATTTAAAACTTAAAATTAAATAGCTAAAATTTCAGAAAACACATTTTTAATAAAAAAAAAAGATGAATTTTTTTATCCATAGTAATGAAATTTCGACACAAAAGATGAATTGTCTACCAAAAATGACAAATTTGCTTAAGATAGTTACATTTGCAAGCTCAAAGCATAAACTTGCAAACCGAGAATATAAATTTAAAAAAAAAAAGATAACAATATACAACTAAATAGTTAAATATTTAGATAATGTGATAAATCTCTAACCAAAACAGACAAATTTTCTACCGAACGGCCAGATTTTCAAAAAAGACTTAAAAGACGAATTTTCATGAAAAAAGAGTTATATTCTACACAAGAAAACGAATTTTCAACCAAGTACAAGATATTTCTATAAAGTAGTTTAACGTTAATTTAATTAAAATTAAAAATTACGATATTTTGCAATTCAGAAAATAATAATAATATACAAAAATGTACATAGGATGATTAATCGAATTTTTTTCTTGATGTTATAAATCTAGTTAAATATGAAGTAATCTTAAATTGATTGTGCATTCAGAAAAGCCTCGAGTCGGCACGTGTAGCTCTGTTCTTCGCTTGACACTTAAGTTTTCATGGAGAGTAAATAAAGTATTCATATTTTCGAGCAGTGAGAGTACGTAGTGCAAAAAATGGTATTGCCTTAGCATAATTTCCCCACCAGACTCAAGATAATATTGTGTATCTACAATCTAATAGCGGTTAGTATATATACAAGTAGTACATATTTCCGATCCTCTTACTGCTGCAGATCTAGAAATTCATTAAAAATCAATTCTTTGTCTCAGTCAGAATGAAAATTTTGATTTTTGCTCTATTTTTAATTTTTACGGTGTTTCTTCAAGATGTTGGTAAGTGAAATATAATATAATCGATTATGTCGTAAAAGATCAGACATTACTGTATTAAAAATTTCACATTTCCCTTTAAAACAGTTTAAACATATGTCATTGTTATCATACGCATTTTTACAAAACTTTTGGTACTAGGTGTAATATTGGGAAGCAAAAAATTT
>NC_046657.1:43614050-43616461 GCF_010883055.1 Belonocnema kinseyi
TGCATTCGTTTTTTGGTCTTATGATCAACCGTTGGTTTTGTTTTACGGTTCGCATCGGCCAAAGCTCTCGCTGCATTATACACACAATAATTGATAGCCCAGTGGTCGGATTCTCCAGAAAAATGTCCATGAAGCTCGTCATCCATTTAAGCCAGATCTTTAGGCTTGAGAGAAACCTTGGTGTTGATGTTTCCCCGGGTCGTGAAGCATCTTTCTTCATCTATTGGATGCCTGCCCGCGGTTGGCCTTCGTGCCGCCTCTCTTTCTCCAAATATTACTTCCTTGGCCCTATACACTCTCACCTCTCTACTAGTAGTGATCCTTCTCCTCTACTACTATCCCACCACCCCATACTTACCCTTCACATCCCCTCTATTCCTATACTTATCCCTTCCACTTCCTCAGAGTAGCGATTCGTCAGATGATTTTAAATTTTAGGTTTAGTTTTTCAATTTTCCAGGTTAACCAAAAGTAACATATTAATGTTTGCCGCAATATGCAAATATTTATTTTAATACACGACGTTCATTCAAAACGCCCTTTATCACAACATAGCAAATATTGCACAATTAATTAATTTTTATGAGACATGTATGATTTCAGACCTTTGTCGACGCTTATAAAGCGGGGCTAATAATCTACTTTTTAGTCCCTAGGGACTAAAAAGTAAGATCTTACTCCCTAGGGAGTGAAAAATGACGTCATATCAGTGGTTTTCGAACCCGGATATCTCTGACATGCGCATCCCTCTTCTCCCCCTAGGTGCATAATATACTATTGTAAACAATTACTTAAATTTTTACTAAAAAAAATATGGATTTTCAACAAAATAGTTGAATTTTCAAACGAGTTCTTAATCAAATAACTCACTTTTTAATCAAAGAAATGAATTTTTTATTAAAATGATGAATTTTCAACCGAAAAAAAGTAATTTAAACAAAAAATTAACTTTCAAAAATCTAATTTTATTTCCAACCTAAAAGATGAATTTTCAACTAAAATGTTAAATATTTCAAGGAAATATTTTAATTTTTAACAGAAAAAAAACATTTTTAAGAAATAGGATTAACTTTCCAAGAAAATTATAATTTTCTAAAAAAAAATCAATTTTTTATCAAAATACGTGGATATTTAAAGATATAGTTAGATTTAAAATTTAAAATGACAAATTTTAATTCAAATGGTGAAATTTTGGACTAGAAAAGATTAATTTTTGAGCAAAAATGGAACAGTTAAATTTTCAGTTGAAGACAAATAGTTTAGTAAAAAAAACAGTTTTCAACAAAATAGGCGACAATTCACCAAAAAAAAATTCAATAAAAAATAGAATTGTTACGATTTCTGTTAAAAATATAATTCTTAACAACAAAAAAAGTTTTTTGAGCAAAATAGTTAATTTTATACTGGAATAATTAAATTTTAGTTAAAATAATTGATTTTCAACAAAGCAGTTACATTTTTAACTAGGGATGAATTTTAAATTAAAATTATGAATCTTCAACCAAAAAAATTAATTTGTAACCAAAGACCTTAACTTTTAACCAAATTGTTGATATTTTATCTTCTAATTTGGAAACAGGATTTTTTTTTCAATTCCTTTACTTCTAAATCCGAATTATAATTCTTTTTAAAAAAATCCAGTTCCATATCCTCAAATTAAAACTATAATTATTTTCTAAAATGCCCTTCTCCAAGTCAGAATAAATGAGGAGTAAGAGAATCAAACGTGATAAATTCATTTTTCATAAAAATTGAGAAAATTATTTTTCCCTATCTTCGGAATATTATTATCAGTTCAATTATTATCAAACTTCAGTCAGCGATTTTTAAACATTAAACAAATATTTGAACTTGTTTTTAAAAGAGCATTCTTTCCGTAGTTCCACTTTTTTATATTCTTTTAATTTTAATAGGGGAAGAAATATTTAAAAATAAAATCCAAAATAAAATCCAAATTGAAAGAACACTTAAGCTAAAAATTCTTCCATGCGAAGTAATAAATTGTTAAGTAATTTTTAATAATTCTAAGCTCGAACCATAAAAAATTGAACGATCACATTTTTTAAATAAATTGAATAGTCATTAATTTAAAAGTTAATTTATTTCCATCATAAATAATTTAAAAATCTCTGAAATGCTGCAAAATTTTAAAACATTTACATATTTTATATTTTTCCAAATTTTTAATTCTTTTACAAATTTTTTCAGAACTTTCTAAACATCTTTTTAAATGATTCGAATTTTTTCTAAAATGTTTCTCACCATTTTTTTTAAATCCTGTAAAATTAAAAAAATATCCTTAAAATCTGACAGCCATTTTCGATATTTTAGTCAATCTTTCTACATCTTTTTAAATATTCTCTTAAAATTAATTTTTCAAGATAAAAAATCATTTTTAATTTGTCAAGGAA
>NC_046657.1:43616561-43617866 GCF_010883055.1 Belonocnema kinseyi
ATACTATCTGACGCTAAGAGAAGTCTAGAGCGGAGGGAGAGATGGGTCAGAGAAAATCAACAGTTTCTCTCTGACCCATCTCGACTCTTCCAAGACCCTCTATTTACTGTCGAATACCCACCCAAACCAGAGAAGGTCGAAGTATTTACTCCTGCCGAAAATATGAAACTTAGCTGACCCGCAGAATTACAGGCCAATCACTTGTCTAAAGACACTGTATAAGATATTCACAGCTATCCTAAATGATAAGATTTTTCGGGAAATTGAACCTGTGTGGCAAGAAATGTATGAACAACGAGCAAAGATGCATCATTCTACCAGCGTGACCTATCGATGGCCTGGATTGATTATCGGAAAGCTTTCCATTCGACCTCCTATAGAATTATCATCTGCCTTTTGGAAAGCTTAAACGTTCATCCGCAAATCGTTAGGTGCATAGAGAGATTGATGCCGTTTTGAAAAACCAGATTTACTATCTTATCTGGAAAAAATCGTGTGACAACTAACAAGGTCACCTTTCAGAGAGGTGTCTTTCAGGGCTACACCATGAGCCCACTCCTCTTTTGCCTTAAATTAATACCACTATCTCTAGCAGTTCGCCATTCCGACGGGTATTTGTGCGGCAAACCTGCAGATCAAAAGTACAAGGTCACTCATGTGGCTCCGTGGCTGTGGCTGAAATTTTACCGCGATTTCTCTGGGAGCTGGAGCAATTTTTCAGATAAGCACCCGCTCCCGGCGAAATCCTGCGGTTGTCCTTATAACAAATTTTTGAAATATACTAGGGTATTTAAAAAAAAAAACAATTTTTTTAATGGTGTTGAAAAGTGGAAATTACATATAAAAACAAAAATTTGGGCGCCTATTAGAGCCCTTAATATTAATATTAAGTTGGCCTCTATTCATTTGTGATTTTTTCATATAAATAACACGGAAAGTTTTATTTTTTATTTTGGAATTTCAATTACTTCGTAATGGCTTGTTTGCGCAACATCCCAGAGAGAGCATTTATAGGAAATTTCACGATCTACAATAAACGTTTGAAGGTCAAAGTTCCTCAGATCAACCGTTTCAAAGATACCTGCAATCAAAATTAATATTAATAAAAAAATTCAAATTTTTTCAAATAAAATTGCCAAACGATATCATACTCTATATTTATATTATTTTTTTTGTAAAAGCACTTGTTCTTTGTTATAAAGGATTAATTGTTCAATTAAGTTTATTAGTATTTAGTAGAAAATAAAATAAATTTGTTATAAAAAACACCCAAAAATCATTTATTTGATATTTTTAACCTTTATA
>NC_046657.1:43617966-43630175 GCF_010883055.1 Belonocnema kinseyi
AGCTATCTAAGGATGGTACTATAGAACGCCACCTCAAGGTAGGCCTAGTGGCGCCATCTCTTGGTCAGGCCGGAAACTTATCAATCCACCCTCGTATTCTTCCAAGATGCACTTAAATCTTGTGCATCGAAAAATTTGTCTTGTAAGTGGAAATTGCATTCGCGAAAAGCGGCCCGGAGAATTCTAGCACACTCCTTTATGACATTTTTAGAACATAGTAAGTTAGCCAGATCTTCTCGACCAACGTTGCAATGAAAGAAAATGGTTGGCTTATTAGCTTCTTTTGGTTTGGAAAATATGATATTAACGCCATACTTCAAAACCAATACTTTTCGCACTTCTTTATTGATAACTACAATTTCTGGACCAAAGAACTGATTAACCGCATCAGTAATTTCAGTTAAGGAATAAGCCTCACCGGCTAAAATATTCACCTTAATTTTTTCCAGGTAATAAGAAATCGCTTCTAAATTTGAGATACACTTAGGTTTTTCTTGCCCATATACAGTGCATTTTGGCACGACTGTGGGCTGATTTCGCGAACGTTCATACGCAACCTCATACGAACGTAAACAATCTATATGACAAGAAAACTTGTTATCAATAACATCCTGAGCAGTTATTGAATTTCCTACACGTTTCAGAGGATCTCCCTTTAAATACTGCACAGCCTGAAGAAAATTTTCTGTTCTCACGAGAGATGTAAAAAAACACAGTTTTTTGTTTCTACGTCGAATAAGACCACAAATAACGCAGGCTGGCTTTCATCGCAGGGTTCTTCCTCGAACCAGTAATGCTGCAAATCATTGTCTTCTAATTCATAACTCTGATGCTCCTGAATCAGTAGTCCCTCTTCTTCAGTTGACGTTAATATTTCGGAAACATCATTGTCACCTACTCGCAGTCTTTTGGCAACAGAAGCTCTTTTCGCAAATTTCCAGCCGCTAAAATTTTGACCCGACCGTTACTTTGCGAAGACGTAGGAGCACATTTATAATTCGTTGGATATATTATGCACAAATTAACATCCACCTGAGCACTGCGTTTCAACGGTAAACTACGATCACCCACTACTTCAGTGAACTACTTCAAAACTGCAGTGAGTGAGCTCTATTGGCATTTCTGGTCAAAACTGCAATAAAAGTTTAGCTGACTATTAGAGAGAAAGCTAGCCCACCTTAAATGTAATGCCTGTAGTGCATGTACCTGGAAATAGCAAATTCTTTCCAAAATTTTATATTCAATGTCTACAGTTATCCGAATTGAAAATATTAAAAAAGAAATGAGCTTTATAAAGAAGAAGAATCAACGCAAGTTTCGCTTATTGAGTCATTTTTAAGTTACAAATAAATGTTCCGATTCATTTTTCAAGAAAGTAAATACAATTAAAACAATAAACGTGACAGATATATAAATGGTTAATAGATAAACATATTATAATTAATTTATAGTATCTACTATTAATAATTTATACTACAGTTTCTGCAAAACGGGGGTTTGGTTCAAACCTTTCTAATATCTAGTGCCCGTCTTGGCGCTATCTACGAGTTCGTTACGAATTTGATTCATTCCAATTTTAGATAGTTTGTGGGCAAAATCACGGTTTGGATTTCAACAAAAATTGCAAAAGTGAATTAAGAAAATAATAATCTTCGAATAAAAGATGTAGAAAATTACAATGCATGATTGCATAAATTCTCAAGCAGTAATTAAAAATACGCTACTACATACTTAAGATAATAAATAATAATTATTGAAGTAATTTAAATCCTAATATACGAACTGTATTCATAACACAGATTTTTTAAAAGAATGTTTGAAACATTTTTTTTCAATTGAACTATATAGTCAAGTTATAACAAATTAATATAAAATTTACAATAACAGAATATAAATAATGCTGCGTATTATATTACAAAGATTCCAGATTATCAAATTTTAACATAAATGATTCATTTAATTTAGCGCAGTTATTTATTTGTTGCGTAGATGATAATGATGCGTTACGTAATAGTTATTTGAAATATTAAATAATTATTAATTCGTAGATTAATTCCAAGGATAATCATATGAACATAATTATTTTCATATATTTTGTCAGTTATTCACACATCACACAAAGCGGCGTGAATGAGAAAACGCAAATTTTCATGGAGACAACAAAATTCTCAAAGTTCAACTCATTTCATTCTAAACAAATGAGTAAAAAAAATGTATTAGAGTATATATCAGGAACGCGATAGGTTTACGATGGAAATTCAAAAATTGTATTAAAAATTTTGTTTTAATATTGGGAGAATAAGATAGCTGGAGGAGACAGTTCCCATCTCTTTCACTCTTGGGTACTTTGCGCATGCAAACTGCTGAACTGCAATCATGTGAAAGCATTCTAAGCTATTTTTCAAAGGCGAGAATATTTATTCCCAAACATGTAATTTTATAATTTTTCTTATGCAAAATATCTTAATCGGGGTGGAGGTATTTTGTATAGAAATTTGTAGAATTGTGAAATTCCGTCTCAACTTTTTTTCGCATCTGTTGTATTCAACGAAAAATTATTTAAAATTGTAAGTGTTAGTTTTAAAAAAAAATCTACTTTCAATATTTTCAGAAAAACCGCCACGATTTTGTGACTTTTGAACCATCTTTGATCTTTGATGGATTTGAAAACAAGACGATAAATCCGCATTTATGAATCGGTCAAGCGAGAAAGGTCTAAAAGAAAAATGTGTAGCGTAAAATATTTTGTAACCCTGAAGCATCGTAAATATTCTTTTATATTGATAGATTCTTAATAGATAATTTTTATGTGCACTTTGTTTGGCTCATAATGTTCGCATTGCATATATTATAGCTTTAGACATTTTTCTACTTCTGCGTTTTATTATTTCGTCAAAGGATTAATCAATTTAATAAACAATATTTTATTTTATTCTGCTGTATACATTTTTACATCTATCCTAAAGATCCTCCAAACTTACTTATTTTCCTATAAAAATATAACAAAATATTTCAAATGCCATGCATCTGGTAACATTTACTAGAAAACTAGTTGAAATAACTAAAAACGGAATGGTCAGCCTAACTTAATGTTTAGTTCCTTTTACTAGACATCTAGTTATCCCTAATAGCCATGGAAATGTTAGCCGTACTAGACATCTGGTAACTTATACCACATTTCTTGTAATTCTAACTAGACAGATTTTTACTAGACTGTCTGGTATATTTAACTAGACAGCGTGTTGGTTCATATTTTACTAGACAGTTTAGCGGGGCTAACCAGAATTCTTGTTAACCTAACTAGACATATGGGAATGTTTAATTTTTTGGAAAATCGCCACCTTTTAAGAAAATCTCAAGACTTATTATATTTTTCGAGTGAATTAAAAAAAATGGGACATTCCTGAGTAGAAGAAAAAATAGTTAAATATCTCAATGATTCGAAGAAATACAAATTTTGGAAGTAAGTCTCCCATTACTTTATTGTTTTATTTTTTGTTTGAAACGTTTTTTAGCGCCAAAAGGAAACTTCACCCTCATTTTTCTGTAAAATATTAAAAATCGAAAATAATTTTCACCCTTATTTCATTTTATTCTGATTCTATTTTTTCAAGGAAATAAAAGAAAATTATTTGAGTAGAAATTACATACTTTCTTATTTCTAATAACAGCAAAATAGTTTGACAGTACCGAATGGAGCCATGAACCCTTCTGCTAGCATTTTCTATTTCCACGCCTATGTGGTCCGAACCAGCCGGCCAGATGCGCGCTTCCGAGTTTACGATGTCACTTATCGAGCCCATTGTCGAATTCTTAAAAAAGGGAAGTTTATAACTATTAAATGAATAAAAATTTAGAAATATAATTTCTATGACTGAATTTTAAATAATATTTAAGATGGTTTAAGCTTCGTGCAAAGTTTCCACTGCATATAGACCTGTGGATAAATAATTGGAATTTAGATTGATCTACAGGTTACTATTTCTGCATAAACCATTTTTTTTAACATCGTTATTTTAGTGGTACTTTAGAGAATTATAATGCTAAATTTCAAACATTTAAAACTTCTTTTTTTAAAGTTGTTAGTATTTGAAACCCCGTAATTAATTATTCATGCGTCGTTGCTTAAATTTAAACAGTTTCACCATAATTCAACAGGAACTTTGTGCCTGGAAACAGTAACAATATATTTGAGCAAAAATATTGTCTCTAACATGAATTTAATTTACTACAAATTAATATTTATTGTCGCACCGCAGAATTTCACCCAATAAAACTACATTTTGCCAGGAAAGTATTAACTTCAGAGAAATAGTGTTTATTATAAAAAGTGTGTATTTTAGCTGTTATTTTCATAAATTGAAAAAATATTTCTCTTTTAGATTGGGTATGGCGTTTGGACTAAGCGCAGTGATGCCAGATTTGAAACGAGGTAAACTCCAAACTATCACAGATCTGTGCCCGTGTAAATATGGTAGGAAACGATATAAATGCCTGGGTTGCGCGCGCAATCCATTTCTCCTCTTCTGAATTTGAAAATTCGAAGGTGCACGCTTACCGGTCGGCACAGTTCGGCGGTTCTATTTATATCTCTATCTGCTTTGAAATAAAATCAAGAGATTGGGATTTTAATATTTCCAGATTTCGATGCATTTGAAAATAATTATTTTGTTGAAAATGTAACTATTTTGTAAAAAAAAATCCTCTTTTCTATCAAGAGTTTAACTAATTTGTTAAAATTCATTTATTTTTTCATTTGAAGATTCATCTCTTTTGTTGAAAATTTACGTATTCTTATAAAAATATGTTTTATGTGTTGTTGAAAAGACATTTTTGAATTTGACAATTAATCTATAGAATTTTTGGTTGAAAAATCATGTATTTTGTTAAAAATTCGTCTTTCTTTGCAGAAATTAAATTATTCTTTGGAAAATTTATACTTTTTAGTTAAAAATTACTTTTTTCGGTTGAAATTTCAACTGTAAATATTTTTTCGTTGCAAACTCGTTTTGAAGTAAGTGCAACTATATTGTTATAAATTAAAATTATAATTTTTGCGTGGAAAATTCACTTAAAGTTGAATTACTTAGTAAAAAAATTAATTTTTTCTTATTAAGGATTCATATTTATAGTTGAAAATGCAACTATTTGCCTTTAAATTAACGTTTTTGTTAAAAATTTTACTGTTTTGTAAAAAATGTATCTTTTGGGCCTTAAAAGTCAACAATTTGATAGAAAGTAAAACTATTTGGTCAAAAATTAAATTTTTGTTAAAAAGTCATATTTTTGGGTTAAAAATTCAGGTTTTTTATAGATAATACTCTTTTTGACCTATCTCATATTACGAGAATATCTCATATAGTAGTACTCTTCTCTAATTTTGAAAAGGGAGATAAGTTTCACGTGAATAGCGCGAGGAAAAATAATGAGAACCCTGAGGAAAAATTCTCATCACATCGTTTGTATGAACATACATGAAAATGTAGGCCTTTTAACTAAAGGTCTCCTGTTACCACACGTATACAGGATATCCCAGAAATAAGTGTCCGAGATTGCGTGGCCGTATAAACATACAAAAAATAAACCGAATCTTCCATGGGAAAGAATTTATTGAAATATTAGTTTTTAAGTTATGAACTGATTAATCTCAGCCAATCAGGACCGCCGCATACGTCCGTGAGAGGGAGGCCAACGTTTGGTAGTGGACCGCTGCCTATCCACTCCGAGGCTTCTGTCACTAACACAGCGTTGACCTATCTTTCACGCACGTATGCTGCGGTCCTGATTGGCCGACATTAATCAGTTCATAACTCAAAAACTAATACTTCAATACATTTTGGCCAAAGGAAGTTTCCGTTCACTTTTTGTTTGTTAATGCAGCCATGCAAGTCCGGAGACTTAGTTCTGGGACAACCTGAAAGAAAAACTACTAACTTGCCTCATTATGAGCATGGAAATGTGTCTTAAGTGTTAGATGCAAGAAAAAGTGAAAAATTTGAGAAAAATACTCATCGAGACGTCGCTATGCAAAAATATGAAACTTACCTGCGTACCTGCCCACCTATCTATCAATAAAGATTACCATATATCCAGTACTGGGCGTCTGTGCTGGGTCAGTATTAGGCCAGTATCTGCTGGTAATGCTCTGCAGCACTGGCGCGGCACTGAAAATTACTATTGGTTTTTTACTGACAAACCGTTGTCGCACGAAAATGCTAGAGTGAATTTTAAGTAAATTTCAAACTTTTCGTTCAATTTTAAACCTCTACCATTGCTATACTCCAAATATTGAAAAAAAAATGTATGCAAAAAATAAATCATAATTGATTTGCGAGTATTTTCTCTATACATTTGAATGGTCCTCCTTAAAATGAATAATCAATATTACAATTTTAAAAATTAAATTACAAATAAAATATCTACTGCTACCGGGTTTCAAACCTACATCTAAACCTGAATCTATCACCTAGCAGTTGAGAGTCTTATCTCAATGATGTATTTTTAAATACATCATTCTAATTAGATAATATTTTTAGGGTTTCGTATTCCCGGGCGTAAAATATGATAGTTTCGGTCATGTGTCCGTCCGTCCTTCCCCTTCGTAAAAAAGAGCATAAGCGTCAACATTTGGCAAGGCGAAAGGAAATTTGCGCCAACATTTGACACAGAAAAAATTCATTAATGCGAACATTTTTTCCCAACATATTTTGCTCAAATCATTTTTTTCGTAACCAATTTTTTAAAAAATTTTTTCACCAATTTTTTTTTACAATTTTTTTTGCGCCTTATTTGACTAATTTTTTTCACGTAATATTATATTTTTCGCGTTTTCTACTATTTTAGGACTTTTAATAATGACATAAAATGTTCTTTCTAATTACTCTCAATGTGTTTGAGATTATTTTACAACGATTAAGAATTACGTAAACTATAGTTTCTTCTGAACATTTACAATTTATCATAAAGTTGAAAATTATAATTTTTTTCCTCAAGCACAAACAGAAAAAAAATTGTTTTCGAAATATTTGTATTTATAGTTCTTCGAAAATTAAGAAGACATGAGCCATATTTTTAAACATATTATTTATATTTTTTAATTCGCAGTCGCCGTGTTATCAGACTTGAAGGCCCTCCAAAAAGTAAATGTTAGGAACTCTTCTGAACTGAAAGACACATAAAGGCATTTATTAAAATATTTGTTCTACTACCTAGGTTTCGAATTTCTTTTTTCATCTCTATGACATCTTTTTGCCTATCATATCCAAAAGGTCCTAGAATTTTAGCAATCCTGAAAAAACATGTTTAGAGTTTAAAGCTTACCAGCGCCAAATAATTGTTGCCCAGTCGGACAAGAATTCACAATTGCTAAAACCTCACCTTTTACATAAATTTGATTCTTTCAATTTCTGAACCATTTTCTTTAATCTAAAAATCTACAAGAGTATTTTTTCACTCAAAGAAACGAACCTTTACGATGCGGCCACAGAAAAATATAAGCAAGTTTCTTTAAAACCAAATAGGTGTGTGTTAGTGTGTGTTGTGTGTAATCATGTAATAATATTTTGTTAAGTTTAGACTATACAACGCATTTTCCAATACTAAAACGACGAGAAATAAATTAATGTACATATAGTAATTTCGAATCGGAGGTCGAATAAAAAAACTCAGTGCGTCAAATGACGATTCGAAAGACTTTTGTATTGCCAAATTCGAATCGGTGCTCTTTTGTTTCGAACTGAACGCTTAAAATTTCGATTCGAAAGACTTGCGAATAGCCGAATTAGAATCGATTCCCTTTCGTTTTAAATTGAGGGCGTCGAATTTCGATTCGAAAGACTTTCGAACTGCCTTCTTCAAATCGGTTTTCTTTCGATTCGAACTTAGGGTGTCGAATGACGATTCAAAAGACTTTCGAGCAACCCACTTCGAATCGGTTTTCTTCTGTTTCGAACTGAGGGCATTTAATGTCGATTCAAGAGACTGTTCAATTGCCGAATTCGAATGGATTTTCTTCTGTTTCGAACTGAACGCGTCGAATTTCGATTCGAAAGACTTTCGAACTGCCTTCTTCAAATCGGTTTTCTTTCGATTCGAACTGAGGGCGTCGAATGCCGATACGAAAGACTATTGAACTGCCAAATTCGAACCGGTTCTCTTTCGTTTTGAATTGAACGCGTAGAATATCGATTCGAAAGACTATTAAATTGCCGAATTCGAATAGGTTTTCTATTGTTTCGAACTGAACGCGTCGAATGTCGATTCGAAAGAATTTCGAATGGCCCTCATCAAATCGGCTTTCTTTCGATTCGAACTGAGGGCGTCGAATGCCGATACGAAAGACTATTGAACTGCCAAATTCGAACAGGTTCTCTTTCGTTTTGAATTGAACGCGTAGAATATCGATTCGAAAGACTATTAAATTGCCGAATTCGAATAGGTTTTCTATTGTTTCGAACTGAACGCGTCGAATGTCGATTCGAAAGAATTTCGAATGGCCCTCATCAAATCGGCTTTCTTTCGATTCGAACTGAGGGCGTCGAATGTCGATACGAAAGACTATTGAACTGCCAAATTCGAACCGGTTCTCTTTCCTTTCGAATTGAACGCGTAGAATGTCGATTTGAAAGACTTTCAAGCGGCCCACTTAGAATCGGTTTTCTTTTGTTTCGAACTAAGGGCGTTAAATGCCGATTAAAAAGACTGTTGAAGTGCCGAATTCGATTGAATTTTCTTCTGTTTCGAACTGAACACGTCGAATGTCGATTCGAGAGACTTTGAAACTGTCCACTTTAAATCGGTTTTCTTTCGATTCGAACTGAGGGCGTCGAATGTCGATTCGAAAGACTGTTGAATTGTCGAATTCGAATCGGTTTTATATTGTTTCAAACTGAACGCGTCGAATGTCGATTCGCAAGACTTTCGAATTGCCCTCTTCAAATCGGTTTTCTTTCGATTCGAACTGAGGGCGTCGAATGCCGATTCGAAAGACTTTCGACCCGCCCAATTCGAATCGGTTTTCTTTCGATTCAAGTTGAGGGCGTCGAATGCTGATTCGAATGACTTTCGAACTCCCTTCTTCGAATCAGTTTTATATGACTTGAACTGAGGGATTTCGTATATCAATTTGAAAGGCTTTCAAACTGTCTAGTTCAATTCGAATTTTTTTTCTACCTACACTCAGAGACATAAACTCAGAGGTGAATCTTCAAAAGAGAAATTTTTTAAAAAGTTGTTCTACTTTCAACTAAAGAAGTTACATTTTCTTCAAAAAGATGAATTATCCATCAACTTCCTAAAATACCAAATTTATCTAAAGACATAAATTTCCAACAAAATTGTTGAATTCTGAAGCGAAAGAAAATTTCTCAAAATTCTGTTTGCAAAATATTTATTCTAATAATATATATTTCTACATTAAGCAAAAATGAAATTAAATGCACTTTAAATTTTGAAAGAAGAAATAAGTTTAAATAGTAAAACATTCTTTGCACCAAGAAAATAATGTTATCCAATCTTTGTAGTGAATTAACAAAGAAGAAAATATTAATATTTTATTAATTTTGTTAATTTTTTCCCTTGAAAATATCATGGATCGACTTAAACTTTTAAGACTTTAAACAATAGCTTTATTAAGCCTAAAACTTCTAAAACGATTGCATGGTATTTCCAAAAAAAAATTTGATCTCGTATATTGATCAATGTTAAATAAAAACAGGCGTTTTTTCAATTACCATCGTCTGCGTATATAATAAAAGTGATAAATATTGTATTTGATATGTTTATTACGCAAGTATATCAGATTTATAATATCTAAAAATTGCGAAAAACATCTTATATCAATGTACATAATAATTAAGTACCCCAATGACGTGTTGGTATACCAAACTCGCTGTTCACATAGTAAATATTTCGTAATTAGTACACAATTTAAGAATTGATTAAAAAAATCTTCGCAATAGAAGTGGAAATTAAATTTTTTTTAAATATGATTCGTTAAAAGATTAATGCACTAACCAAACAGTTAAATTTTCAAATCAAAAAGACTAATTTTTGAACAGAAGATAACAATATAGATGGGCATCCTTGTGGCATAACATTCCTCCAGAGGATAACTGAAATATTTTATTTCTAGAGGAGTTATGGAGGGGGAAATTAAAATAAAAAAGTCATTTTCTCTCGAAAACCACTAAACCGATTTTGATAGTCGAAATATATGTTATAGTCACCCATAAGACTATTTGAAATTTAAAAAATAGGGGTGAAAAAATGTTTAAGAAATTTCAAATATTTTGTTTTGAGGTTATATTTCAGATAGAAACCTCTAGTATTTTAGGAAAGAATACCTATATTATCTAGTTCAAAGTATATTATACCTAAATTTTTCATAGGCATACTTCATGGCTTAAAATCCAAATTTTGGTGCCAGGTGCCGTGCGTGTGTTACGTACTCATATTACGTACGTGTATTCCATACGCACGTCACTGCGAGCCATATTTTGTTTTTTAAGCCATGAAGTACCACTACGAAAAATTTGGGTAAAATATATGTTGAGGTAGACAATATAGATTTTTTTCCCTAAAAAAAATAGAAGTATGTATCTAAAACATAACCTCAAACAAATGTTGAAAGTTTCAAAAACATTTCTTTCACGCACGGCGCGATCGTCGGGCCAGACTATTGTTTGAGCCATGGAGTACCGCTATGAAAAATTCGGGTAAAGTTGAAATTAAAAAAAAAATTCTTAATTTTTTTTATCACTATTTTTCTCTTTCAAAATTTCAAAATTTTTTTTTCAACTAGCCTTATGGGTGAATATAACATATTTATAGATCATCAGAATTGGTTCAATTGTTTTCGAGAAAAATCACTTCTTTCATTTTATTTTCCCCCTCCATAACTTCCGTAAAAATAAAATTTTTTAGTTATTCTTTGGAGGAATGTTATGTCACATGGATGCCCATCTATAGTAGTATGAACTTGATACGTACGGATGAAGCTTTTCCATGCTCACCTGCTTGGCTCTTTGATTGTTCAAAAAAATAGTTCATTTTTAACCAAAAAATATGACTTTTATACCATAAAAGATTTATTTCCAATCCACAAGGATAAATTTTGAACAAAATATTTAAACTTTTAACCATATTAAAAATAATAAAGAAACAATTTAGAACTCAAAATTAAATAGCTAAAATTTCATAAAACACATTTTTAACCAAAAAAAAGATGAATTTTTAAATCCATAGTAATAAAATTTTGACACGAAAGATGAATTGTCTACCAAAAAAGAAAAATTTGCTTAAGATAGTTATATTTGCAACCTCAAAGCATAAACTTGCAAACCGAGAATATAAATTTAAAAAAAAATAATAATTTACAACTAAATAGTTAAATCTTTAGATAATGTGATAAATCTCTAACCAGAACAGATGAATTTTCTACCGAATGGCCAGATTTTCAAAAAAGACTTAAAAGACGAATTTTCATGAAAGAAGAGTTATATTCTACACAAGAAAACGAATTTTCAACCATATACAAGATATTTCTATAAAGTAGTTTAACTTTAATTCAATTAAAATTCAAAATTACGATATTTGGCAATTCAGAAAATAATAATAATATACAAAAATGTACATAGGATAATTAATGGAATTTTTTTCTTGATGTTATAAATCTAGTTAAATGTGAAGTAATCTTGAATTGAGTGTACATTCAGAAAAGCCTCGAGTCGGCACGTGTAGCTCTGGTCTTCGCTTGACACTTAAGTTTTCAAGGAGAGTAAATAAAGTATTCATATTTTCGAGCAGTGAGAGTACGTATTGCAAAAAATGGTGTTGCCTTAACATAATTTCCCCACCAGAATCAAGATAATATTGTGTGTCTACAATCTAATAGCGGTTAGTATATATACAAGTAGTACATATTTAAGATCCGCTTATTGCTGCAGATCTAGAAATTCATTAAAAATTAGTTCTTTGTCTGAGACAGAATGAGAATTTTGATTTTCGCTCTATTTTTAATTTTTACTGTGTTTCTTCAAGATGTTGGTAAGTGAAATATAATACAATAGATTATGTCGTAAAAGATCAGACATTACTGTATTAAAAAATTCACATTTCCCTTTAAAACAGTTTAAACATATGTCATTGTTATCATACGCATTTTTACAAAACTTTTGGTACTAGGTGTAATATTGGGAAGCAAAAAATTT
>NC_046657.1:43630275-43639605 GCF_010883055.1 Belonocnema kinseyi
TCACATTTCCCTTTAAAACAGTTTAAACATATGTCATTGTTATCATACGCATTTTTACAAAACTTTTGGTACTAGGTGTAATATTGGGAAGCAAAAAATTTGCATCAAAATATACATTTTCGTATAACTCTTTCCCTAGCGGAACGCGTGAAGGCTCATTGTATCGTTTACCTTAGCGGAACACGTCAAGGTATAACGCGTAAAGTGATCATAGTGACCGTTCAGTTTACTGGGCCAGCTATTAACTATTTTTATCCTTTTCAAATTGTATTTACATTTTAACGTAGAACTTAAAGCTCTTATTATATTTTCGCAAGTATATATTTATTTGTTAAAAATTCAAAAATGAATAAAATAAATATTGCGCGCCAGGTTGCCGCGTTCTAGGTGTAGAAATATTGTCGCTGAGCCTAGCGAAACGTGTGAAAGTAAAACACGTCAAGTGACCACATAGTAAACGTTCAGTTTACTAGGACTAGGGCCTATAAGAACTATTTTCATCCTTTTAAAAATGTATTCATAATTACAGGTAGAACTCAATATTCTGTATATATTTTCACTTTGTTATCAATAGTTTAAAAGTAGGACGAGTAGATTTTCTTTTAGTCGTAAGAAATAAAATAAAAAATTTAATTCTTGGAAAAAAGGCAGAAGCTATAATAACGTGTTATTTAACCAAATTTGTCGTTTAAACTATATGTGAAAATTTTCTCCGAAACACTTTACGCTAGGATGATATTTTTTATTTAAGTCGTACAAATAACATTGAAAGTAAACAGATGAATTTTACGAAAAAAAATGATACGAGCTGCAATAAAATGTTTGATTGAATTTTTTTTATAGAACGTGCCCTTTTTAAATTATAAAAACAGAACAATTACAAATACGGAAGTAAATATAATATACATTTAACATAATAGAGTTGAACCTAAGATAGAAAAGTTTAGATCTCGGACAAAATGAAGTGCGAAGCCCGAGATACGTGACGAGAATGGGTTGGTTAAAGCCGAAGTAAATTTAACAAAAGAGTATTGAGAATTATTAAATTACAATTATCGATGCTTTGACCTTTAATTTTAAAAGGTCTTTGCACAAGAATAAGAAAAATACAAAAAATTGGCGAGTTAATTACATAATCAAGCGTGAAGTGCAATATAAGTATATTATCAAGCGCAAAGCGCAAGAACCAGATCTCGTAATATTCCATTTTATGTTAAAAATGTATCCTTTTTATGTTGGAAATAAAACTATTCGATAGAAAATGCGTGGATTTTTAAAAAAAATTTCTTTTTTAGTAGAAAATTATATTCTTTGTTTATTGGAAAATTTTATTTTTCAGCTAAATCTCATTGGTTAAAAATCCATCTTTTATGGTAGGAAAGTCATCATTCTGGGTTAAAAATAAACTTTTGGTTAAAAATTGATCTCTTTTGGTATAAAATATTTTTTTGTTGAGAATCAAACTATTTTCTTATAAACGTAGAATATTTTGAATCAAAAGCTTACAAAGTTAAAGTCTTTCGTATTAAATTCAATATGGTATCTACATTCATTAGATTTAAAATAATTGCTTTCTCTATTATTCCCCTATTTTCTTGAAAAATCATTCTTTTTCATCTGTTTTCAGGGCTAGAATTTTGTGCACTGAAGTTTGATATTTACATATTCTAAATATTTTTTTATTCATTACGGTTAACTGCTTATTGCCATTACTGTTATTTGTTCTTCTTAAATTAAAATCTGCATCGTGACGAATCTTTAAATCTTTAAAGTCAGAACAGCCAAACGTTTTTAATTGTTACTGGTTGATTCAGTATTCTAAATTATCACTGATGATCCAGTGACTTTTCTATTTTAACTGATTGAACAAGAAAGTAACTGAACTGAAACTTCATTATTGAATATACGAGTGACGCTTAGCCATAGTTTTAACCAGTGCTATAGCGCTTAACCCGGCTAAGACATGAAGCTCAAGCCATCTGGCATGCGCATGTGCCCTGTTCGGTTAATGCATTTCTTGAGTGAAAATGAACTTTATTGTTTCCTTGGGTTTTTGGTAGAAATACTTGGGACCTGATTGTAATAATAACTAAAATATCCTTCGCTTAAAAGTGGGAAGGAATCTGGCCACTTTAGTTTGACTTCAAGCGATGCGACACGTTTACGATTATCACAGGGTTTCTACAGTTATGTGAAATGTATTATTTTCTATTATATTGTAGCCCGCTCCTTAGTTATTGTTTTAAAAGTAAAGCGTGGTTTTAAAGGTAATTTTCTAAATGTTAGCTCAATTATAATGAATGATAAGTGTCATAACTAACCAGCTGGTGCATGAAAACGCTTGCCACCAGGTAGCTATTGGTAGTGAGTAATCAGAGAACATTACGCATTAGAAAAGTGACGGCATTCCACTGAGTCAACCAGTGACACCACTCTTAAACTTTGATATTTCACTGGTTCATTTTGAGAGAGCACAGAAAACCATTTCCACATTAAATTTGGCTTACTTTTAAGGATAGGCTTTTTCCGGATCAATAATAAATTCTTGGGTTTCGAGAATCTCTTCTTTGATAAAAATCCACCTATTTTTTTCTTACAGAATCAACTCTTGGGGAAATAATCAATCGAGATGGAAGCATATTTACCCACCATGGAAAACTTGCTAGAATGAATCCAGATGGGAGTATTCATGTATTCTCTAGGGCAGAGCTTCAAAGAATGGATAAAATGCCGCTGAGTCGGTATTTTGCCCAACGCGGCATAACAGGTAAGAAAATGTATTGTCTTTGTTTCAGAGATATATGTGGCATTCAAAACGTGAAAGCTGAATTAATTAGAGCCGACACCGATACATTGAGCGTTAAACTAGTTTTCTTCTTTCAAGTAAAGATCAACTAATTTTTGTAGCGCTTTCAGCATGAACGAGGTCAAGCTGACCCCGGTTTATCGAGTTATTGCGTCCTATTGATTTGACGATTAGCTGATCACCCTTTTCTTAGCAGCAAGAGCCAAGATAGCTCGTCGCGGTTTTTCTATTTAGTTTAACCTTACGGCATTAGTATCGCGAGGATTAATCCTAGGTGGGTACATTCTAAGGCTTCCTCGGCGATTTCCATATTCACAGAGGAAAATGCTTTTTCTAGAGGGGTTGTTGCCGGTTTGTGATTTTTCTTCTTGTAAGAACCCATTTTATTCCTACGAGTAGCTAGAGAATATTTGGTCAATCTCTATAGAGCCACACTTGCAGAGATAAGGCAATCTTACTCTAAAAGATTGTTTGGTATCCCAGAGACTTTATGCTTGGCCTAGGGCTGCTTTATATATCCCAGTAAAAAGTGCTAAAACGATTTTCGGCGGACGTTAATGAAAATTAACGAAAGCGAAACAAGTTCACACGTATTCTGAAGAATGAGAGAGATGTGGCCTACTCTCCTCCCCACACTCACCCCGAACCCGTTCTCCACCTTTTCAGGCTCACGATTTAGAATTTCTAAAACTAGGACGAGTGTTTTTTTGGTGGCTACTAGGAAAGGGTTTAGTACGAAGTGTTAATAAATGGAGTTATCAACGGCTAAAAACATTCCCTAGAAACGGACAATATCATCGTTTACAAATTACCACTAACAATCTTTAGTAACGGTGAATAAAATGTTTAGAAACGATCAGTAAAACTCTTTCGCACACAGACAATAAAACAATGTAATAAAGATCAATAATAAGTCTCGTACTGAATCATAACAACATTTGCGAACAGACAGAAATATTTCCTAGCAACAGTCGATAAAAATCATTTGCAGCGGCTAATAATAACACCTAGTAACCTGTGATAACGACCTTCAGCAACGGTTAGTAACAATTCTCAGTAACTATTATTAAAATCGCTTAGAATACGGTTAATAACAAACTTTATAAGCCGTCAATAAAAACGCTTGGAAATGACGAACACAGCTTCCGGGAAACAGTTAATAACATCTCCCGTAACGAACAATAGCAGCCCATAGTAACGATTAATACAACTTCATAGCAGCGGTCAAAAACAACCCCTAGCCAAGTATCAAGTCCATATGCCTAGGTAAAGTTTTTGGAACTATACCTTCATTTCATAGTTCTAAGTTGAGAAAGTGTTCAATCTTTCAGACATTAAATAACAATATTTTTTTCGGAAGTATTTGGAGAATCAAGTGGACAACGCCCGTTATCCCCAGTCAAATTTCAGAATGATGATGTACTACATCAAGGTTCAGAAGCTCCTGCAGTATACCGCGGTCAGGAATTTTATAAATCAGGTAATTGAAAAACTAAAATAAAGATTAAAACAAATATCAGTGAAATTTTTTTCAAAAACGTCAAGTTAAAAACAATTATAGTCTGTTGAATGCCCGAATTTATAGGCGGCATTAAGAAGTTATAGCCTCTTCCCCTATTCCCCTACAAAGGTTCAAATTCGAATGATAAATCTTACTCTTTCAAGTGGAAGGGATAGTATAACCTCTAGATGCGTTAAAGGATTATTGCAAATTTTAGATTAATTAAAGTCTATATTGTTTTTAAAGGACCTTTGCAATCAGAGTTTGTGCTTCCAAGAGATGGTGCTGTAGTGACACGTAATGAAAAAAATTATGCTGTACATGAGAATGGTGCATTTCGCCGCTGGACGCCAGAGGATGATGTTTTGTCCAGAAGGTAATTTAAAAACTGCAATACAATCTGGACCTGATAGAATATTTAATTTTGCGTGCGGAGTCCACTTGTTTCTTATTAAAAGGGAATTTTGAGGCTCCATGAAAAGTTTTTCATCTCAGGTGTTAATATTTATGTTTTATTATATTATTAAGATATTTTTTGAACCAATATCAAACTTTTGTGGTGTAGTTGAAAAAATCACAACATACATCTGGGTCGCAAGGTCGATTGTACAAATAACATACATCCAGTTACGCCTTTCAACTTCAATTTTTTAAAAGAAAGTCACTATAGTCCGTTTAAAAAAATTAAAAGATCACTTTATTCACTTTAAGGGATAACTCAATCCTCGGGTTATCCACTTCTAAATTCAGTTCAATACTTACTACTGCATTTTTTGTAATTCAAAAAAATATTTTTATATATTTTTTCAAGTAGTCTATAATACTTAATGGTATATAATATAATAATTTATATTTTATAATTATAATTAATTTAATACTTAAACACTACCTAATTTCTTAAAAGTTCGCAAGAGATAAAATGATCTTGCAGGACCTATAAGGTCTTGGGATATTATTAAAGGTTTCCAAACATTTCAATAATTTTTTAATAAATTTTGGTATTCTTAAGGATTTGAATTTTAAGAGTTTTATAATTCTACTAGCATTAAAAAATAATTTAAAGAATTTTAAATAGTTTAGGAAATTTTAAAAGATTCTAAACAATTTAGAATTGATTTTAGTAATTTGAAAGAAATTCAAAGGATTTGAAATATTTCAGGGTATTTTAAAAATTACAAGGAAATTTTAATTTACTTCCGAAATATGATTAAACTTCATAGAATTCGAAATATTCCAGGGTATGTACACCAGAGTAAACAAATTTCGAGCCTTAAAAATTTTTCTAGAATTTGTATAGGGCTAAAACTATTTCATAGGCCCAATAATGTCTTCAGATATTTTAAAATATTCCAGGAGTTACAAAATTTTCAAGGATTTCCATGATTTTAAGGAATTCAAAGCTCTCCAAGTATTTAAAAAATTTCTTCAGTATTATTTGGATTAGGATTAGGAAAATCTACCGAATTCATTCTAATTACATTTGAATCATTGTAATTTTCTGGATTTTCAACATTCTTTCCGATTCATTAGAATTGTTTTAGATTCAATTTAAATCGTTTTCTATTCTTATAAATTTAACCTAAATTTGTTAAACTGCACCTCATAAGTTTTAACAAGTTCTTTTCAATTTGAAAGAACCTTAGTCGCATTATTATTGACTCATTAGTCAATTTTTTGAATTTTTTGGGTTAGAATTTATTCACCATTGATCAATTTTTTTAAACCATTCAATTTTTTAAATTCAATTAGATTTTTGCCGTCTGAGATGATAAATCTTTTTGTTTATTATTACAGAACTCAGTAAACAACGGAAGAAAAGACGCAACTCAAACATTTGATGTTTT
Organism: Belonocnema kinseyi; assembly: GCF_010883055.1. Taxonomy (NCBI): domain Eukaryota; kingdom Metazoa; phylum Arthropoda; class Insecta; order Hymenoptera; family Cynipidae; genus Belonocnema; species Belonocnema kinseyi. Next base: position 43,636,427 of record NC_046657.1, read on the forward strand.
TCAATTACTTCTAGGTCTAAATAGTGAGTAAAACAGTTTGTAAAAGTGTTGGCTTCTCCCTGAGCGTTTTTTCCCTATAGGCAGGTTTTTCCGTTCAGGTTGCACTGAAATAAAATTGCGTGGAGGTGCAGGCAAATGCAGGAGCTTGTAAAAATAAAGCTATAAAATAAATTGTATTTCTTGCATTCTAAAGCTAACTCATTTGAAAAATCCTCCCAACTTTTGCTTTTATATTATTATTTTTATATGAAATAATTATTAATTATACATGTGTCTTTTGGAATGATGTCAAGAGCTGCTGCTGGTCTTATTTTCATAGCATCTGTGATAGCTAAGAAGAAAAAGCTTTTCGGGCTTTCCAGTTGTTTAATAGCATTGATCAATCCAGTGGTTGGCAAACCAGATAGTTGATGCATATGCTAATATGTATTTGATTATTACTGTATGTGAGCAATAAGTAAACCTGGGCCTCACGCCCGAGGCTTTTCTTATCGCGCTTCTACAGGCCCAAAAAGCCAAATTAGATTTTCTAGCATTACGGCAGCGTGGAGTTTTCATGTCAATTTGGTCCGAAATCTTCCTTCTTTTGGTAAAACGGATGAGTTCCATCTTATCCGAGTTGAAGAACTAACAGAGGTTCCTGCACCGTTGCTTAATAATGTTGACAGCTAACCACATCAGTTTCGCTAAGGCTCTCTTATGATTCCCTGTTACTAGGATCGTCAGGTCATCTACATTGTCTTGAGCGTAAGAAGCCGATTCATTTAATACACAAATCAGGTTAACAATGACCACCTAGCTTTACAACAAGTGAAACAAATTGTAATGACTAAAGGTCTTTAAATAACCAAGCGGCGGAAATCTGGAATTCCAGTGAGAAATACGCAATTCAAAGGCCTTCTAAACCCATTCAACAGAAATGAAGGGATTTTTGTTTTCCTTTTGAAGTGGGGATCCAACTATATCTTGATATTAGCACGTGTACAATAACCCAGCGACGAAATACTGAACTAACCGAAGTAGGGTACTGTCTATGTTAGACAGGAATGTGCAAAATGGGAATCGAATTCAAATGCAAGATCATACGAAGTAAGTACTCTTATTTATGACTATAACAATAAAATTTAAATATCTCGGATCTCAAGCTTATGTTTGTATTTAATTCAATTTTTTATGAGCATTTTTTTAATATAACCAAAAGAAGATCCAGAAAAAAGTAAGGTTAGGAACCCGTTTTTAAAAGAACGACGCACGTTAACCTACGCAAATAAAAAAGACGTTTGATGTGAAATATAAATAGCTATCGTAATAAACTCTTTGAAAAGAATTGCATTAATGTTTGACCTATAGTCTAATAATTTTTTATCATTTTTTCATATTTATTAAATAAATGATATAATTATAATTTGAGCGCACGCCTATTTGCAAACTGAGTAAAATTAAGTTTATAATCATAATTTTTTCAAGAATAATTTTTGGGCAACGTGTGGATCTAAAAATAATACAGTCAAATTTAAATATTCTATATATAATGTCACATGTCATTTTATTTATAATTGATGTTTTTATAACAATATTTTAGTATTCTTTTAAAATAAATAATCTATATTATTTGAATGTATTTATATAATTTCATATCCAGTTAGCGATTAAATGTGTCAAGATTTTTCATTTATGAAATAAAACTTTCAAATTAAATCTTTTTCTACTTTGCTTTATCATAAGTAAACAATTTTAAGACCCTCTTCGCATGCGCACTGAGTTATTGCGTCTTGCGCGCATGCACGTTCGTTACACGACGTGACTGGCATATGTGTCTCCATTAACAATACATCTGCACATGTATCATTTTTGGCAAAATTCCCAGCATATACCATAAACACTTCGAAACACAATATTTTCAGCCAAAACAGTATGATTCAAATTTTTTTTCTATTATTAAACTCATCGGATTTCCTCCAGTGCAAGGATCTTTACCTCTATACTGTAAACGCTCTCAGACTGTGTGACTTATATGTATTATCTAGATTTGAGTATTAAATCCACTAAGCTTGAACATATTAAATAATACTTCAATTTGTTTAAGCCTTCGACCATATTTACTGGCTCAAAAACCATCAGAAAATTATGAAAATGTGTTTTTAGAACTATATATCTGTATCCAGCAATGTTATCAAATCCATCTAAAGAAATTGAATTGACTTCGCTAGAAAAATGTTTGGCCAGACTCTAAAGAGCCCCGCTTGTAGAATAAAGGCAATTTTACTTTTAAAACTCACCTGGTAATCAACAGACATCGTATACGTCACCAAATCCTGATAAAATTCAGCCCTCGATACGGTCCGAACTTGAATTTTCCTTGAACAGGGAAAATGAATTCTTCACTGCAAGGTGGAGTCAAGTTCAAGGACATTATGTCCAAGTTAGCAATATGGGCGCATAGTGCGACGGACGCGCGTCGCACGCGTACGGATATTGTTGCACAGCGTGCACGCAGGCGATGACGTAGATGCTTCCTCATGTGCTTGACAGGTGCGTCGCACCTCGTGCTGGTATAGTCCGAGCGCATGTTGCGGGTTCTTCCGCACAGTATATATTAGGGTGTTACAAAAAACATTATTTTTAATGGTGTTGAAAGGTTGAAAGTACATATAAAAACAAAAATTTTGGGGCCTATTAGAGTCCTTAATATTAATATTTAGGTTTGCCTCTATTCATTTGTAATTCTTCCATTTAAATGAAACAGAAAATTTTATTTTTTATTTTTGAATTTTAATTAGTTGGGAATCGATTGTTTGCGCTACATCCCAGAACGAGGATTTATAGAAAATATAACACTCTACAAAGAACGTCTGCAGGTCAAAGTTCCTCAGATCAACCGTTTCAAAGCTATCTACGATCAAAAATAACACTAATAAAAAATTTCAAATGTTTTCCAATGAGACTGCAAAAAAATATCATACTCTATATTTATATTATTTTTTTGTAAAATCACTTGAATTCCGTTAACCTGAGATTGTAAACTTTTTTTTGTTAATTTACTCAATACGCACCCCACAAAAAGCACAAATATATAAATATAAAGGTTAAAAATATCAAATAAATGATTTTTGGGTGTTTTTTATAACAAATTTATTTTATTTTCTACTAAATACTAATAAACTTAATTGAACAATTAA
>NC_046657.1:43639705-43643056 GCF_010883055.1 Belonocnema kinseyi
TATAAAGGTTAAAAATATCAAATAAATGATTTTTGGGTGTTTTTTATAACAAATTTATTTTATTTTCTACTAAATACTAATAAACTTAATTGAACAATTAATTCTTTATAACAAAAAACAAGTGCTTTTACAGCTCCCAGGGAAATCGCGGTAAAATTTCAGCCACAGCCACGGAGCCACATGAGTGACCTTGTACTTTTGATCAGCAGGTTTGCCGCACAAGTACCCGTCGGAATGGCGAACTGCTAGAGATAGTGGCATTAATTTAAGGCAAAAGAGGAGTGGACTCATGGTGTCGCCCTGAAAGACACCTTTCTGAAAGGTGACCTTGTTAGTTGTCACACGATTTTTTCCAGATAAGATAGTAAATCTGGTTTTTAAAAGCGGCATCAATCTCTCTATGCACCTAACGATTTGCGGATGAACCTTTAAGCTTTTCAAAAGACAGATGATAAGTCTATAGGAGGTCGAATGGAAAGCTTTCCGATAGTCAATCCAGGCCATCGATAGGTCACGCTGGTAGAATGCTGCATCTTTGCTCTTTGTTCATACATTTCTTGCCACACAGGTTCAATTGCCCGAAAAATCTTATCATTTAGGATAGCTGTGAATATCTTATACAGTGTCTTTAGACAAGTGATTGGCCTGTAATTCTGCGGGTCAGCTAAGTTTCATATTTTCGGCAGGAGTAAATACTTCGACCTTCTCCGGTTTGGGTGGGTGTTCGACAGTAAATAGAGGGTATTGGAAGAGTCGAGATGGGTCAGAGAGAAAGGGTTGATTTTCTCTGACCCACCTCTCCCTCCGCTCTAGACTTCTCTTAGCGTCAGATAGTATCCGTATTCTCTTAACAATATGCTGCCTGATGATCAGCAGCTTTGACTTGTTAAGTGTGTGATAACGGGTCCGGAGTTCGCGCGCGAACTTTCGAACCTTGGCGGTAAAATTCCTGCCAGATGTAATGTAGTCAATCACGCACTGAATGCGGGACGCGGACTGTCTTGCCCAGCCTATCTTTATGGCAAGTTGATGCATTCGTTTTTTGGTCTTATGATCAACCGTTGGTTTTGTTTTACGGTTCGCATCGGCCAAAGCTCTCGCTGCATTATACACACAATAATTGATAGCCCAGAGGTCGGATTCTCCAGAAAAATGTCCACGAAGCTCGTCATCCATTTAAGCCAGATCTTTAGGCTTGAGAGAAACCTTGGTGTTGATGTTTCTCCGGGTCGTGAAGCATCTTTCTTCATCTATTGGATGCCTGCCCGCGGTTGGCCTTCGTGCCGCCTCTCTTTCTCCAAATATTACTTCCTTGGCCCTATACACTCTCACCTCTCTACTAGTAGTGATCCTTCTCCTCTACTACTATCCCACCCCCTACTTACCCTTCACATCCCCTCTATTCCTATACTTAGCCTTCCACTTCCTCAGAGTAGCGATTCGGCAGATGATTTTTAATTTTAGGTTTAGTTTTTCAATTTTCCAGGTTAACCAAAAGTAACATATTAATGTTTGCCGCAATATGCAAATATTTATTTTAATACACGACGTTCATTTAAAACGCCCTTTATCACAACATAGCAAATATTGCACAATTAGTTAATTTTTATGACACATGTATGATTTCAGACCCTTGTCGATGCTTATAAAGCGGGGCTAATAATCTACTTTTTAGTCCGTAGGGACTAAAAAGTACGTTCTTACTCCCTAGGGAGTGAAAAATGACGTCATATCAGTGGTTTTCGAACCCGGATATCTCTGACATGCGCATCCCTCTTCTCCCCTTTGGTGCATAATATACTATTGTAAACAATTACTTAAATTTTTACTAAAAAAAATATGGATTTTCAACAAAATAGTTGAATTTTCAAACGAGTTTTTAATCAAATAACTCACTTTTTAATCAAAAAAATTAATTTTTTATTAAAGTGATGAATTTTCAACCGAAAAAAAGTAATTTAAAAAAAAATTAACTTTCAACAAACTAATTTTATTTCCAAACTAAAAGATGAATTTTCAACTAAAATGTTAAATATTTCAAGGAAATATTTTAATTTTTAACAGAAAAAAAAACATTTTTAAGAAATAGGATTAACTTTCCAAGAAAATTATAATTTTCTAAAAAAAAATCAATTTTTTATCAAAATACGTGGATATTTAAAGATATAGTTAGATTTAAAATTTTAAATGACAAATTTTAATTCAAATAGTTAAATTTTGGACTAGAAAATATTAATTTTTGAGCAAAAATGGAACAGTTAAATTTTCAGTTGAAGACAAATAGTTTAATAAAAAAAAAACAGTTTTCAACAAAATAGGCGACAATTCACCAAAAAAAAAAATTTCAACCAAAAATAGAATAGTTACGATTTCTGTTAAAAATATAATTCTTAACAACAAAAAAAGTTTTTTGAGCAAAATAGTTAATTTTAAATTAAAATTATGAATCTTCCACCAAAAAAATTAATTTCTAACCAAAGAGTTTAACTTTTAACCAAATTGTTGATATTTTATATTCTAATTTGGAAACAGATTTTTTTTTCAATTCCTTTACTTCTAAATCCGAATTATAATTCTTTTAAAAAAAATCCAGTTCCATATGCTCAAATTAAAACTATAATTATTTTCTAAAATGCCCTGCTCCAAGTCAGAATAAATGAGGAGTAAGAGAATCAAACGTGATAAATTCATTTTTCATAAAAATTGAGAAAATTATTTTTCCCTATCTTCGGAATATTATTATCAGTTAAAATAGTATCAAACTTCAGTCAGCGATTTTTAAACATTAAAAAAATATTTGAACTTGTTTTTAAAAGAACATTCCTTCCGTAGTTCCACTTTTGTATATTCTTTTAATTTTACTAGGGGAAGAAGTATTTAAAAATAAAATCCAAATTGAAAAAACTCTTAAGCTAAAAATTCTTCCATGCGAAGTAATAAATTGTTAAGTAATTTTTAATAATTCTAAGCTCGAACCATTAAAAATTGAACGATCACATTTTTTAAATAAATTGAATAGTTATTAATTTAAAAGTTAATTTATTTCCATCATAAATAATTTAAAAATCTCTGAAATGCTGCAAAATTTTGAAACATCTACATATTTTATATTTTTCCACATTTTTAATTCTTTTACAAATTTTTTCAGAACTTTCTAAACATCTTTTTAAATGATTCGAATTTTTTCTAAAATGTTCCTTACCATTTTTTTTAAATCCTGTAAAATTAAAAAAATATCCTTAAAATCTAACAGCCATTTTCGATATTTTAGTCAATCTTTCTACATCTTTTTAAATATTCTCTTAAAATTAATTTTTCAAGATAAAAAATCATTTTTAATTTGTCAAGGAA
>NC_046657.1:43643156-43644612 GCF_010883055.1 Belonocnema kinseyi
CAGCCATTTTCGATATTTTAGTCAATCTTTCTACATCTTTTTAAATATTCTCTTAAAATTAATTTTTCAAGATAAAAAATCATTTTTAATTTGTCAAGGAAATGTCAAGGAGAGTCCACGAAATAAAACCATACCAATAACTTTAATAACATTTTTATGTATTATTGTTACTTATAGCAATTTCCGACGTCTTTTTCATACAAATAATTACTAATGGACAATTGAGAATGTTTACCATCAATTGTTTCAATCTTAATTGTTTAAGCAGATCTAAATTGTTCAAGCAATTATTTAATCCAAAAAAAATGTTTAAAAAAATAATCGTATTTCTTATTGAAATTTAATTTATTGTCATTGTGTTGAGAAGTTAATTTTTCTAAGAATTTTTCAACATAACTTTGCATAGGATACCAATTTGAAAATAAAGTTCATATATCTGGCTCAATTTTTAGCAATTTCAAAAATAGACAGTAAATAATTACTGAAACAATAACGTAATGCTTTTAGACAAATTTTATGCTCCAAATAATAACGAACAATTACATTTCCATCGGAATATACGATAACGTTATGTTCTTTCATAAATTCTTTCATCTGAAATCTGAAAAAAACTTCGCCGAGCATAAGTAGACCTTTCGTCGATCTTGAGTAGTGATTGTCATTGAAAACCTGTTGAACTGTGCATTCTCCAAAAATTCTGTTCGCCTTAAAAACTTATTCTGCGCCACTTTCTTCTAAGTATTCTCCAATATATGCGCATGTAACTTTTGTTGCATGGAAATCGCCAAGAAATAACAATATGGACTGAAATTCGTCAGGTCGAGTAAACATAATGTTACAAGAAGAAAGTTTTGATCGAGCTCATCTGAAACAATTTTAAAATTACAAAATGCCGTGTAAACCGTCGAATATTTGGTCACTGGATAGGGTAGCACTGGCAGAAATCCTACTATCTGTGTCGAGCGCGTGTCAGTTGACATTGCAGAATTAAAAGCCGCCCATGAAGGAATTTCTTGGTATTTTTTTCCTTCTACGGCATCTTCCGAGAGGTTCATTCGTGACAGTTGCCAGGCAAAATAACGCGGATGCATAATAGTATAATCGGCACTTGTTACAAAGGAGCCAGACGATACCAAGAATGCGTCGGGCAGCACAATCCTTTCAGAGGGTTTCTCAAAATTCTTGAGAGACTGACATTGCAATGTATGATCAAATGTTCTCTTACGATGACATACTCTCGTTTCCAAAATATTCGACTTGAACTTTACATGCGGCAGCTTGTCTTGATATAGTACAGAAACTGTGTCATGCCTACCTCCCAAACCCAACAGCGAGTCATCTTCATGATCAAAATTGTCGAACGCTGCACTAGTGAAACTGGATCGATTAAAATGGCTTGGTAAACAATATGTCCCAGACCTTTCAGATATGTCAGGAGCTCTGAATACCTCAGACG
>NC_046657.1:43644712-43662353 GCF_010883055.1 Belonocnema kinseyi
GTCGAACGCTGCACTAGTGAAACTGGATCGATTAAAATGGCTTGGTAAACAATATGTCCCAGACCTTTCAGATATGTCAGGAGCTCTGAATACCTCAGACGTGATTCCTCAGTGATTCGAACGTTTCAAATGCTACATTCATTCCAGTTGTTTCCAATGTTTCTGAAGCTTCTGTAGATTCGGGAAATCTTGCGGAAATTCTCTCACTTGATGGGGAGTCCTCTGACGTTTGAAGCTTCTCTGATTTTTCAAAACATTCCATTATATAAGCTGCGAAATTTGTGCGAAGTCTCTGAACACCATCATAGCTGAAACTAATGCCAATATGATTGAGAATGTTCACAATCTCCTTACTTCTGCATGTCCCATGCACCGATTCTCCAGGCATTACATGTAACGGAGTTCGTTTCTTACCTCCGTTAATTATGTAGTACATTATCTGAAAGAAAGAGTGCACTTTCAATTTTTTATTTGTCGAAAATTGTGTAGAGCTATTATCATCATTGCCGTTTTTCTCCTCTTCTTCATTTCCAATATCGGTTTCGCCATTTGTAGATGATTTAAAAAAATCACTCACGAAATCATTTTCATCAAAGTTCAGTAGAATGGCGAGAAACGTCACTATTTGCATGGGAATCTGTATATTCTTCCAAGATGCACTTAAATCTTGTGCAACGCAAAATCTGTCTTGCAAGTGGAAATTGCATTCGCGAAAAACGGCCCGGAGAATTCTGCCACACTCCTTTATGACATTTTTAGAACATAGTAAGTTAGCCAGATCCTCTCGACCAACGTTGCAATGAAAGAAAATGGTTGGCTTATTAGCTTCTTTTGGTTTGGAAAATATGATATTAACGCCATACTTCAAAACCAATACTTTTCGCACTTCTTTATTGATAACTACAATTTCTGGACCAAAGAACTGATTAACCGCATCAGTAATTTCAGTTAAGGAATAAGCCTCACCGGCTAAAATATTCACCTTAATTTTTCCCAGGTAATCAGAAATCGCTTCTAAATTTGAGACAAACTTAGGTTTTTCTTGCCCATCTACAGTGCATTTTGGCACGACTGTGAGCTGATTTCGCGAACGTTCATACGCAACCTCATACGAACGTAAGCAATCTATATGACAAGAAAGCTTGTTATCAATAACATCCTGAGCAGTTATTGAATTTCCTACACGTTTCAGAGGATCTCCCTTTAAATACTGCACAGGCTGAAGAAAATTTTCTGCTCTCACGAGAGATGTAAAAAAACACAGTTTTTTGTTTCTACGACGAATAAGACCGCAAATAAGGCAGGCTTGCTTTCATCGCAGGGTTCTTCCTCGAACCAGTAATGTTGCAAATCATTGTCTTCTAATTCATAACTCTCATGCTCCTGAATCAGTATTCCCTCTTCTTCAGTTGACGTTAATATTTCGGAAACATCATTGTCGCCTACTCGCAGTCTTTTGGTAACGGAAGCTCTTTCTACACTCGATTTATTCGTATATGCTTAATAGCATTGTTTAGTACGGTGCGAATGGTACACAAAAACACTATCACGCGGAAGTAGTTGAAGACGATTATGCGCATCATCTTTTCAAAAATTTCCATCCGCTAAAATTTTGACCCGACCGTTACTTTTCGAAGACGTAGGAGCACATCTATAATTCGTTTGACATATTATGCACAAATTAACATCCACCTGAGCACTGCGTTTCAACGGTAAACTACGATCACCTCAAGAGTTCTCTTCCAAAAAAAATGATGAAAATATTTTTCACCTGTATTTTTTCATTCTGGTAAAAGATTTCTTAATCTTGAAATCCGTACAAAATGAAATGATATATATTGAAATAAAGGTCCCTAATCTTTGAAATATCTAAAAAATATTCTGATAATAATTCTCCATAGTACGTACAATGTTTTTCATTGTTACAAACAACAATATTTTTTGAAAATTTTACAAAAATAAACCAAAAGAAGATTAAAGTCTTCAAATACAATACACGGAGAAAAATATCTAGCTGGGCCAACTAGATGAATCTAGTTACGCGCGTCTAGTAAATTTAGGACAGAAGTTTCGTTGCTCTCACTCAATGACTTGTAAGTTGTCTGGTACATTCGACCTATTCGTCGTGTTATTTCAAATAGTGTCCATTACTAGATATCTAGTGGAGAGTTCCCCCCACTACTCACTTGCCCCCTTCGTTGTTCCCTCCTACACCCTTAACCAATCACTGTACCTCCCTATAGTCTGCCTGCTTAATTGTCAGCGTCATCACCTTCAGTTTCTTCCCGACGATTGCATTTTCGTGTTCTGTGCGTTATTCTGGCCATTTGCTGTTGTACGCTCCACAGTCGAGGCCAAACTATTTACTTGGTTACTGGAGGACCCTTTGCTCAGAGGAATGATATTTCTGAAAATGCAAAGGTAGTAAAGCCTTTACTCTGAAAGTGAAGACAAAAGTTCTCATAAATTGAGATTGTTAACCTCTAATCGATTTTTTTCAGAAAATGAAGTTGATCTGGAGTCCCTATTGTCATTAACCGTGATAGGAGCAGCGGACCTGATCAAGCTGGTAGGCCCGAGAACTCGACAAGTGAGGAGTATTAAGCAGTACACAACACAGGAGCAGCAGGTTTGTATATCTATATTATTTTAACTAAGAGTCGATTTTACTTTCTTCTCCTTTTTCTAAATTCCATAAAATAGTTTGAAATGTTTTAAAATCTTTTTAAGTGCATCATCACATTTTTTCTATCTCGAAGTAAAAAATCAGTGGTGAAAAATATGGAAGCCTTCAACATTATAGATGTTAAAATTGTCTAATTGAGCATTGACGCATTCTGAACTGGTTTTCATTTCATTTTCAAGATGTACAAAAGACAAAAAGTTTTGAAGATTTTTACAAAAATCTGTTTAAAGAGAGATCTTTTATGTTACACATTGCTAATAATTTTTTGAGAAAATAGAGTTGTTTTTCATTGTTAAATACGTTAAAACAATCATATTTTGTTCTTATTTATTTAAAAATTATTTTTAAAGTTATATAATCATAAATATAACAGAATTAAAAATGTTTTATATTGAGTATTATAAAAGCAAACTGGTAGATATCTATCTTCAAGTGTAAATTGTTATTTTCATCACATTTTCAAGCTTTTTTTTGTCAGTGTAAGTTATAGATAGATGTAACTGCATGTGTTTAATATTATTAAAATATTATTATTATAAAATATTGTTACACCAATCCATAACTTATTCTCTAAAAAAGCGTTACAAATGTAATGAGAATAATTATATATAAGTCTGATTTTGTACTTCCCCAATATAAAAGTAATTCCAATTCAGTTATAGTTATGCTTGTATAACCTTAAAAATAATTTTGAAATGATTACGGATAAAGCTTAATTACACGCTTCACGCAGTTGCAGAAAGGTGACTATACTTTCCCAAAGGATTTTGGTGCGCTGCATATAAATATGGCTTCAGAATTGCTCCATCACGTCAGGTTTGTGAAATATTCTAATCTGAAAGAGCAAGAAAAAACGCGATTTTTGCCCATTTTTGAGGTTATGCAGCCCAGCGGGTTTGTTCTTTTTAAAAAAGAACACACATAATCTTAAAGTGCAAGTATTACTTTGGCTTCGGGATTTGAATGAACAATAATAAAACGTAAAATTTTCATTAATCTTTAAAAAAAATTCTTTTTCCCTATTTGAAAAACTTAACTGACTGTATCGCGTCTATGTTATGCCAATATATTTTTAGTTATGAAACAATTCACAAGAATTGTTTGGTGCAGCGCACCGAAATCCTTCGAAATATAAATCTTGAAAATTGTATTTTGTATAGCTTGAAGAGGTATTGAAAACCGGTTCCAAACGTGTAGAGGAAGCTTTCTAATCTTTATTTTTTTGGAATCTCACGCATTTTTTGAAAAATATGTGAATGTTTAATTTTTTGGAAAATCGCCACCTTTTAAGAAAATTTCAAGACTTATTATATTTTTCGAGTGAATTAAAAAAAGTGGGACATCCCTAAGTAGAAGAAAAAATAATTAAATATCACAATGATTCGAAGAAATACAAATATTCGAAGTAAGTTTCCCGTTACTTTATTGTTTTATTTTTTGTTTGAAACATTTTTTTAGTGCCAAAAGGAAACTTCATTCTCATTTTTCTGTAAAATATTAAAAATCGAAAATAATTTTCACCCTTATTTCATTTTATTCTGATTCTAGTTATTCAAGGAAATAAAAGAAAATTATTTTTTTGGAAATTACATAATTTCTAATAACAGCAAAGTAGTTCCATAGTGCCGAATGGACCAATGAACCCTTCTGCTAGCTTTTTTTATTTTCACGCCTATAAAAATTTAGAAATTTAAATTCTATGGCTGAATTTTAAATAATATTTAAGATGGTTTAATCTTCGTGCAGTTTACACTGCATGTAGAACTATAGATAAATAATTGGAATTTAGATTGATCTACAGGTTACTATTTCTGTATAGACCATTTTTTTTAACATCGTTGTTTCAGTAGTACTTTAGAGAATTATAATGCTAAATTTCAAACATTTAACACTTTTTGATGAAAAGTTCTTAGTATTTGAAAGCCCGTAATTAATTATTCATGCGTCGTTGCTTAAATTTAAACGATTTCACCATAATTCAACAGGAACTTTGTGCCTGGGAACAGTAACAATATATTTGAGCAAAAATATTGTCTCTAACATGAATTTAATTTATTAAAAATTAATATTTATCGTCGCACCGCAGAATTTCACTCAATAAAACTACATTTTGCCAGGAAAGTATTAACTTTAGAGAAATAGTGTTTATTATAAAAAGTGTGTATTTTAGCTGTTATTTTCATAAATTGAAAAAATATTTCTCTTTTAGATTATATTTTTGAAGATATGGCAGATAGAACTTTTTTCCAATTTTTTCGCCTATTAGTTGCTATTGTGCAATAAGTATTCGTCGGAGGGCAAATATGTTTAAACGTTTTTTATTCGTCATGCAATGAGCTTATAAAATGCTAAAAAAATCGAAATATGTTTAATGGAAAATCATTAATCGGGAGTAATTAAAATATTGATTAACTGCGAATATCTCGAGAACACACAATCTGCCGAAGACGTACCGCACCGATTCGGAATCAAGTGATCATTCTGCATACGAATCACTCAAAATATATTGGCGACATATAAGATCCGACAGGACTGGGTATGGCGTCTGGACTAAGCGCAGTGATGCCAGATTTGAAACAAGGTACTCTCCAAACTATCACAGATCTATGTCCGTGTAAATATTGAAGGAGACGATATAAATGCCTGGGTTGCGCGCGCAACCCATTTCTCCTCTTCTGAATTTGAAAACTCGAAGATGCCCGATTTCCAGTCGGCACAGTTCGGCGGTTCTATTTATATCTCTATCTGCTTTGAAATAAAATCAAGAGATTGGGATTGTAATACTTCCAGATTTCGATGCATTGGAAATTAATTATTTTGTTGAAAATGTAACTATTTTGTAAAAAAAGTCCTCTTTTCTATCAAGAGTTTAACTAATTTGTTAAAATTTATTTATTTTTTCATTTGAAGATTCATCTCTTTCGTTGAAAATTTAACTATTCTGATAAAAATATGTTTTATATGTTGTTGAAAATACATTTTTGAATTTGACAATTAATCTATACCATTTTGGTTAAAAAATCATGTATTTTGTTAAAAATTCGTCTTTCTTTGTAGAAATTAAATTGTTTTTTGGAAAATTTATACTTTTTAGTTAAAAATTAATTTTTTCGGTTGAAATGTCAACTGTAAATATGTTTTGGTTGCAAAGTCGTTTTGTTGTAAATACAAGTATTTGCCTTTAAATTAACGTTTTTGTTAACAATTTTACTGTTTTGTAAAAAATGCTATTTTTGGGCGTTAAAAGTCAACAATTTGATAGAAAGTAAAACTATTTGGTCGAAAATTAAATTTTTGTTAAAATGTTATATTTTTGGGTTAAAAATTCAGCTTTTTTGTAGATAATACTCTTTTTGACTTTAATATTACATAATTTCTTTGAAAGTTCATGTATTTTGATAGAAAATTGACATTGTTTGGTAGAAATTTAATCTTTTTGATTGAAAATGTATTCATGATTTTCTAAGATTATTTAAAATTAATAATAAAGATACTTTCAAATAAAATATTAGGGAGTCTTCTGACATGGTTTGCCATTCATAATATGAGATACCCCAGGAAATAGCTAATAAAATGCAAAATAAAGTATTATTTTGGCTCAAAAACTTTATTCTATGTTTTCGAAGCATAAATTTACTGCTATTCAGATATATTTAGTTTTTGCAGTACTTATAAAAACCACAAGTATCTCATATTATGAGAACCATACCGTACAATTACGCGCTTACTATGCCTGACCTGTACATTGAAAAACTTCAACACTATCGATATTTTACTACTTAGTTATTCAATCCCCATCACTCCAGGCAAACTTTACTGCTAAATACATATTTAATCAATAATAAATAAGGTTTAAAGAATTCCCTTCTAAGAACTCGACCACCATCGATTTCACAAAAAGGTCGCCTATAATCTTTAGAAGCCCAATGAAAAATGGACTATACTACGAAATTATTTTTTTTTCAAGGACTACAAGTTAGTGATAGAACCAACAGAGTGGGTCTCTTAGTTTAGCTGATACTGCTATCTCATATTACAACAATATCTCATATTCGAGTAATCTTCTCTAATTTTAAAAAGGGAGATAAGTTTCACGTGACTAGCGAGAGGAAAAATAATGAGAACGCTGAGGAAAAATTCTCATCACATCGTTTGTATGAACATACATGAAAATGTAGGCCTTTTAACTAAAGATGTCCTGTTACCACACGTATACAGGATATCCCAGAAATAAGTGTCCGAGATTGCGTAGCCGCATAAACATACAAAAAATGAACCGAATCTTCCATGGGAAAAAATTTACTGAAATATTAGTTTTTAAGTTATGAACTGATTAATCTCAGCCAATCAGGACCGCCGCATACGTGCGTGAGAGGGAGGCCAACGCTTCTGCCACTAACTCAGCGTTCACCTATCTTTCACGCACGTATGCTGCGGTCCTGATTGGCCGACATTGATCAGTTCATAACTCAAAAACTAATACTTCAATACATTTTGGCCAAAGGAAGTTTACGTTCACTTTTTGTTTGTTAATGCAGCCATGCAAGTTCGGAGACTTAGTTCTGGGACACTCTGTAGAGAAAAACTACAAACTTGCCTTATTATGAGCATGGAAATGTGTCTTATGTGTTAGATGCAAGAAAAAGTGAAAAATTTGAGAAAAATACTCATCGAAACGTCGCTATGCAAAAACATGAAACTTACCTACCTGCGTACCTACCTGCGTAACTCTTCTGAACTGAAAGACACATAAAGGCATTTATTAAAATATTTGTTCTGCTACTTAGGTTTCGAATTTCTTATCTCATCTCTATGACATCTTTTTGCCTATCATATTTAGAAGGTCCTAGAATTTTAGCAATCCTGAAAAAAAACATGTTTAGAGTTTAAGGCTTACCAGCGCCAAATAATTGTTGCCCAGTCGGACAAGAATTCACAATTGCTAAAACCTCATCTTTTACATAAATTTGATTTTTTCATATTCTGAACCATTTTCTTTAATCTAAAAAAACTACAAGAGTATTTTTTAATTCAAAGAAACGAACCTTTACCATAAGGCCACAGAAAAATAAAATCAAGTTTCTTTAAAACCAAATAGGTGTGTGTGTGTGTTGTGTGTTTGTGTGTAATCATGTAATAATAGTTTGTTAAGTCTAGACTATACAACGCATTTTCCAATACCGAAACGACGAATGTCGAATGTCGAATGTTGATTCGAAAGACTTTCGAATTGTCCACTTTAAATCGGTTTTCTTTAGATTCGAACTTAGGGTGTCGAATGACGATTCAAAAGACATTCGAGCGGCCCACTTCGAATCGGTTTTCTTTTGTTTCGAACTCAGGGCATTGAATGTCGATTCAAAAGACTGTTGAATTGCCGAATTCGAATGAATTTTCTTCTGTTTCGAACTGAACGCGTCGAATTTCGATTCAAAAGACTTTCGAACTGCCCTCTTCAAATCGGTTTTCATTCGATTCGAACTGAGGGCGTCGAATTTCGATTCGAAAGACTGTTGAATTGCTGAATTCGAATGGATTTTCTTCTGTGTTGAACTGAACGCGTCGAATGTCGATTCGAAAGACTATTGAATTGCCGAATTCGAATCGGTTTTCTATTCTTTCGAACTGAACGCGTCGAATGTCGATTCGAAAGAATTTCAAATTGCCCTCTTCAAATCGGCTTTCTTTCGATTCGAACTAATGGTGTCGAATGTCGATTCGAAAGACTTTCGAACTGCCCTCTTTAAATCGGTTTTCTTTCGACTCGAACTGAGGCGGTCGATTGTCGATTCCAAACGCTTTCGAACTGCCCTCTTTAAATCGGTTTTCTTTCGATTCGAACTGAGGCGGTTGATTGTCGATTCGAAAGAATTTCGAACTGCCCTCTTCAAATCGGTTTTCTTTCGATTCGAACTGGAGGCGTCGAATGTCGATTCGAAAGAATTTCGAACTACCCTCTTCAAATCGGTTTTCTTTCGATTCGAAATGGGGGCGTCGAATGTCGAAACGAAGGACTATTGAACTGCCAAATTCAAACCGGTTCTCTTTCGCTTCGAATTGAACGCGTAGAATGTCGATTTGAAAGACTTGCGAATTTCCGAATTAAAATCAATTCTTTTTTGTTTTGAACTGAGTGTGTTGAATGTCGATTTGAAAGACTTTCAAGCGGCCCACTTAGAATCATTTTCCTTTTGTTTCGAACTGAGGGCGTTAAATGCCGATTAAAAAGACTGTTGAAGTGCCGAATTCGAATGGATTTTCTTCTGTTTCGAACTGAATGCGTCGAATGTCGATTCGAGAGACGTTGAAACTGTCCACTTTAAATCGGTTTTCTTTCGATTCGAACTGAGGGCGTCGAATGTCGATTCGAAAGACTGTTGAATTGCCGAATTCGAATCCGTTTTCTTTCGATTCAAGTTGAGGGCGTCGAATGTTGATTCGAAAGACTTTCGAACTCCCTACTTCGAATCAGTTTTATATGACGTGAACTGAGGGATTTCGTATATCAATTTGAAAGACTTTCGAACTGCCTAGTTCAATTCAAATTTTTTTCTACCTACACTCAGAGACATACACTCAGAGGTGAATCTTCAAAAGAGAAATTTTTTAAAAAGTGGTTCTACTTTCAACTAAAGAAGTTACATTTTCTTCAAAAAGATGAATTATCCATCAACTTCCTAAAATACCAAATTTATCTATAGACATAAATTTCCAACAAAATTGTTGAATCCTGAAGCGAAAGACAATTTCTCAAAATTCTGTTTGCAACATATTATAATTTTTAAATATAATATTATAATTGAAAATATCATGGATTGACTTAAACTTTTAAGACTTCGCTGCCAAAACTTTAAAACATTTATAAGTGAAAATTCAAAAAATGTGACTTGATTTTCAATTATCATTTTTCTAAATCAAAATCTGAGGGGAAAACTACATGTGAATTGAGCAAGGTATTGTAAAAATATGATTTTAATGTCTTATAATGTTTTTTAGATTTCTAAATAATTTTACAGACTTTAAACAATAGCTTTATTAAACCTAAAATTTTTAAAACGATTGCATGGTATTTCCAAAAAAAATTTAATCTCGTATATTGATCTATGTTAATAAAAAACAAGCGTTTTTTCAATTACCATCGTCTGCGGATACAATAAAAGTGATAAATATTGTATTTGATATGTTTATTACGCAAGCATATCAGATTTATAATATCTAAAAATTGCGAAAAACATTTTATATCAATGTACATAATAATTGAGTACCCCAATGACGTGTTGGTATACCAAACTCGCTGTTCACATAGTAAATATTTCGTAATTAGCACACAATTTAAGAATTGATTAAAAAAATGTTCGCAATAGAAGTTGAAATTAAATTTAAAAAATTTTTGATACGTTAAAAGATTAATACACTAACCAAACAGTTAAATTTTTAAATCAAAAAGATTAATTTTTGAAAAGAAATGGCTTAGGGGGATAAGCATGCAAAAGTTGCAACCGCACGCATCAAGTTCATATTACCAATATGGATGGGCATCCTTGTGGCATAACATTCCTCCAGAGGATAACTGAAATATTTTATTTCTAGGAGAGTTATGGAGGGGAAATTAAAATAAAAAAGTCATTTTCTCTCGAAGACCACTAAACCGATTTTGATAGTCGAAATATATGTTATAGTCACCCATAAGACTATTTTAAATTTTAAAAATAAAAAATAGGGGTGAAAAAATATTTTAAAAATTTCAAATTTTTGTTTTGAGGTTATGTTTTAGATAGAAACCCCTAATATTTTAGGAAAGAATACTTATATTATCTAGTTCAAAATATATTATACCTAAATTTTTCATAGACATACTTCATGGCTTAAAATCTAAAGTTTAGTGCCGGGTGCCGTGCTTGTGTTCCGTACTCATATTACATACGTGTACTGCATACGCACGGCACTGCGCGCATGCTCACCTCCTAGGCTCTTTGATTGTTCAAAAAAATAGTTCATTTTTAACAAAAAAATATGACTTTTATACCATAAAAGATTTATTTCCAATCCACAAGGATAAATTTTTAACAAAATATTTAAACTCTTAACCATATTAAAAATAATAAAGAAACAATTTAGAACTAAAAATTAAATAGCTAAAATTTCAGAAAACACATTTTTAACCAAAAAAAAGATGAATTTTTAAATCCATAGTAATAAAATTTCGACACGAAAGATGAATTGTCTACCAAAAAAGAAAAATTTGCTTAAGATAGTTACATTTGCAACCTCAAAGCATAAACTTGCAAAACGAGAATATAAATTTAAAAAAAATAATAATAATTTACAACTAAATAGTTAAATCTTTAGATAATGTGATAAATCTCTAACCAGAATAAACGACTTTTCTACCGAATAGCCAGATTTTCAAAAAAGACTTAAAAGATGAATTTTCATGAAAGAAGAGTTATATTCTACACAAGAAAACGAATTTTCAAACAAGTACAAGATATTTCTGCAAAGTAGTTTAACTTTAATTCAATTAAATTTCAAAATTACGATATTTTGCAATTCAGAAAATAATAATAATAATAATAATAATATACAAAAATGTACATAGGATAATTAATGGAATTTTCTTCTTGATGTTATAAATCTAGTTAAATGTGAAGTAATCTTGAATTGAGTGTACATTCAGAAAAGCCTCGAGTCGGCACGTGTAGCTCTGGTCTTCGCTTGACACTTAAGTTTTCATGGAGAGTAAATAAAGTATTCATATTTTCGAGCAGTGAGAGTACGTATTGCAAAAAATGGTGTTGCCTTAACATAATTTCCCCACCAGAATTAAGATAATATTGTGTGTCTACAATCTAATAGCGGTTAGTATATATACAAGTAGTACATATTTACGATCCGCTTACTGCTGCAGATCTAGAAATTCATTAAAAATCAGTTCTTTGTCTCAGACAGAATGAGAATTTTGATTTTCGCTCTATTTTTAATTTTTACTGTGTTTCTTCAAGGTGTTGGCAAGTGAAATATAATATAATCGATTATGTCGTAAAAGATCAGACATTACGGTATTAAACATTTCACATTTCCCTTGAAAACAGTTTAAACATATGTCATTGTCATCATACGCATGTTTACAAAACTTTTGGTACTAGGTGTAATATTTAAACTTAATGGAACAATTAATACTTTATAACAAAAAACAAGTGTTTTCACACAAAAAATAATATAAATATATAGTATATCTTTTCGCAATTTTATTGGAAAAAATTTGAATTTTTTGATTAATGTTAATTTTGATCGCAGGTATCTTTGAAACGGTTGATTTGAGGATCTGAGTTGATCTGAGCCATTCCGAAGTCACTGAAATTCCAAAATAAATAATAAAACTTTCCGTGTTATTTAAATGAAAAAATTACAAATGAATAGAGGCCAACTTAATATTAATATTAAGGGCTCTAATAGGCGCCCAAATTTTTGTTTTTATATGTAATTTGAACTTTTCAACACCATTCAAAAAAATTGTTTTTTTTTTAAATACCCTAGTATATTTCAAAAATTTGTTATAAGGACAACCGCAGGATTTGGCCGGGAGTGGGTGCTAATCTGAAAAATTGCACCACCTCCTAGCGAAATCGCGGTAAAATTTCAGCCACAGCCACGTCTCACGACCGTGAGATAGGTGGTTACAGTCTGTAAGGGAATCAATACGACGATACGGCAAAAGTTTCGTGCACCCTTAGAACAAGGAGCAATCCAAGGACTACCGCCTTCTGAATTTTTCCCGCAAGTGTTGTAGCATATTGTTGACACGCAGGGATGCGTTTCAGGCTACTAACGAGTGAAAGCTTGGCACCTCCAAGAGCGCCGAAAATTCGATAACGAACATGGTTCGCTTCTGGAAGTCAAGAAGAACCATGTCTGGCCTCTAGTGTGCAACAGAAACAATTGTCGAGAATATAAAGTTACAGTATATGCGGCACTTCCCATTCTCGAAAATTGACTCTATTTTCCTAGGAGCATTTAGAGGAGCGATATTAAGGTTAATGCCTTAATAGTGACAGAGACGGTAATAAAGCACTCTTAGTGCCGCATTGTGCCTTTAGATGTAGGTCCTTCCCGCATGAGTTGGACAACTAGATAGTATGTGAGCTAAATGCTCGGGGTGTGCAAGGCAAGCCCTGCAGCTGTCATCGGGAATATCTTGGCTCAAAATGTGGCGACGATATTTTAAGGTGAAAATGACACCGTATTGGCATGCCAAAATAAAGCCCTCCGTAGCAGACTTTAATCCGGGCGATTTAAGGAAAGCAAACGTTAGCTCACACAAAATTGACTGATACTCCACATTTCTGTGGGAGATACCGTGCATCCTCTTATCTAGGAGCTGTTCACGAAAGTTTTTCTCTTATGCTTTCTTAATCCTGGCTTTCAGGAGTGAGTACTCGAGATAGATAAGATTTGACGCATTTTGCTCGCTCCTAATACTGAAGTTAAGTCCGAGTGTTTCGGCAGCCTCCTCCGCTGCTTTGTACAGAAACGCTCCTTTGTCCACTTTTTCGTGATTCCTGACCATTTAGAGAAGAGGGTCTCTTTCATTTGCGACTCCATGTGCGAGACCCAGAATAATTCTGTTGTGAAGACATTCAAAACTCAATATTCCGCGACCGCCTTGACGGCGTGAGATGTACATTCGCGGAACAGAAGAGTTAAAATGCATGCTTTTGTTCATGTGCATAACCTTTCTTGTCCCGATATCAAGGGATCTAAGCTCGTTCTTCCTCCACGGAACTACTCCAAATAAATAGAGTACTACCGTGACGGCAAGCATGTTCGTTGCAGATACTTTGTTCCTCGCCGACAGTTCGGAAGACCAAATCTGACGGATGAGATGTTTGTATCTGCTTCGGAGAGTATCCTTTATAGATGTCACATCCTGAATGCGGCTCTTTGGCACGCCCAGGTATGTATAATTTCTCCAGCGCTAAGGCGTCGTATAGCGCTTCTATCAACGAGCTCAGGATCTTCAGGGATGCCATTAACATTTCCTTGCTTCAAATAAACCTTGGCGCATTTATCTAACCCAAATTCCATTCCAGTTTCCTTAGTATATTGTTCGGCAATCCCTAGAGCTAGATGTAGCTGCTCTTTGTTTTTAGCATAGATCTTAAGATCATCCATGTAAATTACATGAGTGACCTTGTGCTTTTGATCTGCAGGTTTGCCGCACAAGTGCCCGTCGGAATGGCGAACTGCTAGAGACAGTGGCCATTCCAGATAAGATAGTAAATCTGGTTTTTCAAAGCAGCTTCAATCTCTCTATGCACCTAACGATTTGCGGATGAACCTTTAAGTTTTCCAAAAGACAGATGATAAGTCTATAGGAGGTCGAATGGAAAGCTTTCCGATAATCAATCCAGGCCATCGATAGGTCACGCTGATAGAATGCTGCATCTTTGCTCGTTGTTCATACATTTCTTGCCACACAGGTTCAATTGCCCGAGAAATCTTATCATTTAGAATAGCTGTGCATATCGTATACAGTGTGTTTAGACAAGTGATTGGCCTGTAATTCTTCGGGTCAGCTAAGTTTCATATTTTCGGCAGGAGTATTTTGCGGCCTTCCACCAACCACTCCGGAATTGGCTCTTCCGACTTTAAATATGAGGTGAAAATATGGGCCAAATGCTGATGGGTTGAAGTAAACTTCTTCCGCCAGAAGGTTTTGATACAATCTGGTCCCGGCGCGGAATAGTTCTTCATCCCTCTTAATACTTATTTCACCTCCTCGGTAGTGATGGGTGGACATTCTTCATCAGGTGTTATGAGGACTTCACACAGCATATCTTCTGAGTCTTCGTCCAGTCTATGCTGCACTTCGTAGACTTTTCTCCAAAATACTTCGACCTCGTCTGGTTTGGGCGGGTGGTCGACAGTAACTGGAGGGTCTCGGAAGAGTCGGGATAGGTCAGAGTGATATGCCTCATTATGTGTTGAGCATTTTCTTCAAATACTTTGGGGCATACATTTTCTACTAGATGTTTTCTCTTGAAAATTTGTACCTGGGGGTGTTCGGCGTTGCTGATGTCTGCCTCTAAGTATTTAAAGCGAATTCTCAAGACATAATGGGACATATCTCGTAATTTCCAATTGGCGTAACTTGTTCAAGATAAATGGTAATTAAACCCTGCGACTTTTAAATTAAAGAGAAAAAGCAGTACTACATGATAAAACTTAAGAGAAAATCCCAAAAATTTGGTGTTTTCTGTACAAAACTTCCAAAGAAGCCTAAAACGAAAATTTTGGGTACATAACCTCAAACATCTTGAAATCCTGACGTCATGGGCCAATTGTGACTCCGGATTCGGATTCTACGTAAAAAATGACTTCGAAAATGACCCTCCACTTTCCAACAACTGACATGACCCTATTGTTGACTGCTGCATTTCAAATGCATCGCCTGTAAGTAGCAGTCAATAGGCGTTATACGTCTTATTTTTTTAAAACTTTTTACCGTTGCAAAAAAAAACTATTGCGATTATTCCGTGATCTTCTATAGGAAATTTCAACGTAGAATCGAAATTTCAACAATTTAAAAGTTAATCTTGTTGTTTTTTTCTAGTTTTTTTAAAAAGGAACCGAATGGGGAAGCAATGGGGTCTTTACGAACACTTTGTAGAGGCTCCATTCGGTTCCGATCGTGCACAGCTGTCGGTTATATTTCCGATTTTTTTGTAATACTTACAGCTAGTTTAGCCGAGAGGCTTTAGGCGTTAGGAAGTATGAATGCGAAACTTATGGGGTTCGAACCCCAAGGCGAATAAAAATTTTCATAGCGTGCGATTATAAATAGTGTAGTGATTTTATGATATTCATAAAAGTACCCATCGTATCCTCTACTATAAGATTAGTTCTATAAAATTTAGTGGATATTTTTTTCCCGTATAATTGCCATAGTTGGCCCGATTTTGATTATGGATATTGTACCAATAGTCGGCTAACGTGGTCGAGCCAAAGTTATAATTTCGCTGTTGAGCCGAATTCTAGTAGTTATGGTTGGGCCAGCCATGGTAGCCAATAGTCGACAAACAGAGTTGGGTCATAGTTATCATTTCGGTATGTTGGCCAATGCCTGGTTGGCAAAGTTAGCCGAACTCCGAGAAAGTTGGCCCGACTATGGCCCACTGGACAATTCGCACATAAGTGCCTGCACGAACTACGAGCGGTAACGCAGCGTTTTAGCACGCATGACGTGCCTGGTATGCAGTGCGAGTATTGTGCCCTGCACGCATGCTATCTGGGTATCTTATTAGATCTAAGAGTTGATATTTATAATGGCTTTGAAAATTTTTAGTTTTTTAGGAAATCCAGACCTTTGAAATTTTAATTTTTTTAAAGGAACGCTTCAAAAATGTGGAAATATGAAACATCATCTCGTGGTGGTTAACCCGTCAAGGACCAAATGTCTGTGTTTCCAACACTTTTTTCTGTGACATTTCCTGTTCTTGAATAGATTGTCCATTTACTCTCCAGAAAATACCAATTTTGCATGGCATCATATCTTTATATGATTATTTTCGTCCAGAGTTTCCCAAGATCTACTTCCAAAATGTAAGATTTTTGCGTCCATGGACACCTAGCTTTAAAATATATAGGTTTGTTTTGCGAAATTCAAGATGGCGATGTCTAATATGGTGGATAAAGAAAAGTTTTTATTTGTCATTCTTGATTTTCCGTATTTGAGCAATATTTTTAAATAAATTCCCATAAATGCATGTATATAGGGGTTTTCGGAGTCGCTAATCACAAAAAAGAAATCAGATTTGCAAAATTCAAGATGAGGGATCCCATATGGCTGCCAAAAATTACTGAAGCATTTAAATTTTATAAAAATTCGCATTTTAGAGTTTTTGGGGCCGCTAATAATGAATCCGTAATCGTATTTTTTAAATGCAAGATGATAGATCGGATACCGTTACACAAAATGATTGAAATAATCCTATTTTCATACAAATTCGCACATAGTGCAATTGATTGTATTTAACTTAATGAGAAATTAAATGTACAAGAAGTATAATTTGGTTATTAATCTTAAATTAGCTGTTGCTTCTGATAAACAAAAAATAAGTTTTAAGTAATTCATAATTTAAAAATTTAAGATCACATTTTACGTAAACCATTTTAATTGATTGATTATAATATTCTGACTCAATAAAGTTGTCTGCCTACAAAATTTTTGTATAACCTCAACAAAAATTGATTTCTTGTTAAATGTTGAATAATTTTGCAATTAAAAATCAGTTTATTTAGGGTGGAATTCAAAATCGAAAATTGAAATCACGATGTCGAATTCATTTTTTTGCCAAATCAATCGTAAAGCTTTTTTTATATGTAGGAATTTAAAAATATAATATTACAGTTATTGTCAATTGCCGTTATTAATATATCGAAAGTTTCAAATTAAAACAGAAATTTACCTAATTTAGGTTCATGAAAATATAAAAATTTGCAAAATATTGTTTAATTTTTCATTACCGAATATAGTATGAGGGAAGAATAATAAATTTATAGAATTAAGGAGAATTAAGTTTCTACAATTCATATTGATTTTTCGGAACTTAAATTGGCCTTTATAGTTAGCACTATATTTTCCCTGGTAAATATTAGCATTTCCCAAAACGTAAAAAATTATGTAAGCGTGAAGCCAATCTCGTAAGATAATAATCATGAAATACGATTTTAGAAGGACTAGTGGGATTAGCTATTTACTTTGGTAAACGAACAGAATATACTTACTAATTATACTGGTTATTACAGTTATTCCTAAAATTGAAAAAGATGCGGAACGTTTATACATTGATATTCTCCATTGCGCTTGTTCTTAATTTTATTGGTAAATATAATAATATAATACATCTATAATTATTTTTAAAACATATTTAGGCTTTTCATAAATAAAAAATT
>NC_046657.1:43662453-43664838 GCF_010883055.1 Belonocnema kinseyi
AAAAATGATTATTTTTTATCTTCATTTATTACTTTGTCACAGCTAAAAAGCCAAAGCAAAGTTAAAATTTTTTCGAAGAAACCGCAACTTGGTAGCAATTATATCAAATCAGATGGTTAAAAAAAATTATTTAAACATTTATATGAATAACAACCTGGAGACTTCCGAAAAAGGAGCACTTTTTTAACATTCTTCAAAGAGAGATATATTTTTTAATTGTTCTGATAATTATTTTCGTCAATCTTAATTAAATATTACCTCAGTCTTATTGAAGATTTGTAAAAAAGTGGGAAATTAGAAAAAAAATGTTTTTAATTGATTATTGTTTCGCTCTAACTGAAAAATTAAAAAAAGTCTATAAACTCAGAAAAAAATGCTTTAACAAATTTATGCGAACTTTTTAATATCAGCAGAAAATAGAATTTTATGTAAGTTTTCATTGTTTCGGGATTTCGTAAACCAGACTGATGGGGATTATATTTAAAAATTAATTTTCGATTTGTATTCTATAGCATGCAGAACCTCTAAAAATAATTTTTTAAACAAATTAATTATTTTGTGTATTTAAACAAATTCTTGAGTGATGTGCGGTGGAATTCGAAAAAAAATTGATGCATCCACAGATTTCCATAAATTGTTAAATAAGTGATTACAAATCATTTTTTTGATAAACACACAATGCATCAGGGAATGATATGATTTAATATCATATGAAAATCAGTATCTAAGGGACATCAGTATAAATTAGCCTGAAAGGCTATCAAGATTTTTTCCCCCCTTTTAGCAAAAATAAAAAATCTTCAGAATCACCAAACCTTTTTTAAGCATCTGAATACACATCTGATAAAAAAAGGAAAATTGCAGATTAAAAAGTTTTGGATTCATTTATTTTATCTGGTATAGAAAAATGTCACTATATATTTAAATAAAAGCGCATTACTTTCTACAGAACATAATGTTAAATAAAGCAATATTGCTATAAAGCATTCATGAAATCCAAACATACGAGTAGGTTTATTAGAAAAAAATGAGTTCTTCATTTTTTTTGCAGAATTAAGTTTACAATCTGGCAACAACCCAAATGACGATTCGCATTATGCTGCTCACCTGCACTTTGGTCTCGCCACAAATTCTTCTTCTTCTTCTCATCGCATAGATCATTCTTTTGCTGAGTCTGAGCCCCCTTTACGTGACAGGTCTCGGTCTCCTCGTAGCAGGTCTTCTCGTTCTAAATCACCTGACTATCAGGTTCTTGGATATAGAATTGGTCAACTTGGCCTTATTCGGCTTATTCCATATAAGAATCCATACCGGAGATTTGAATTTCGAAGATACATTTTTCCTTCCAATTTGACACTTTTACTGAACCCAAGAGATTCAGTCAATGCGCCATTGCCAGCCTCAGAACAAATTGTACTTGCAACATCCCATGGTGACGTGTTTGCAATATTGGAGCCTAATGATACACTTTCTGGAATATATAATTCCCAAGGAATTAGACATAGGTCGAAAATTAACATAGGAAGCGGCAAGATTACAGACCTGACGCCAGAAGAAGCTGAGGAAGTTCCACTAGGCACCCGCCGCACAATAAGTGAAAATTATAGATTATTTGTTGAGAAATACGACTCTCTAAATCAATAGACGTTTTTATTCTAAAACATAGACCAACTTTACGCCTAGGAAAATGAAAATTGAAATGTCCGATTTTTCTAGTAATTTCAAAATGCAACTACACACAAGTCTAGGGTCTCAAGCGCTAACATTCTTCAAGATAAAAAGGCCTCTGAGAGTCTCACGCTCACCTGGAGGGAATCACGAACGAAAATAAGTGCTTAGGGAATTAGATCGCCTAAAGCTCACGAAGAACTTGTAACTGATAAAGCAAAGCGAATTTCGTTCAAGAAAATTACAACAAATGAGTGGAACAATGTACAAAACGTGGGTTGTAGCTTCATGTAAAGTTTAGCTGAGAGATTTGATAGCGTTATTGAACTGGTAAAGGAAAGGTTTGTTAGAGACATGAGATTCGATGTTTTTTTCTCTTTAATCATTCTTTTCACTCTGCAGTTAAAACCTTGCATTAAGCTACAATCAGCAGTAAATTATACGCAAGTAACCGACTGCACTTGGTTGACCGTTTGTCATGCACCCCTATCTCGTATGGTGACTGCATTTAATTAATTATATACGTAAGGTTTGGTGTCAAGGATAACTATGTGCACTTTCTGATATCGAATGTCTACACTTATTCACGATATTTGGAAAATTTATTGTACTCGAGAAGATGGTTTTCTGCAGTTTTCCTCTCCCCTGGGCAAAAGTCCTGGCAAATGCGAGTACTGATAATAAAGTCGGATGCAGCCGCGATTTATTGATGATATA
>NC_046657.1:43664938-43666954 GCF_010883055.1 Belonocnema kinseyi
AAGATGGTTTTCTGCAGTTTTCCTCTCCCCTGGGCAAAAGTCCTGGCAAATGCGAGTACTGATAATAAAGTCGGATGCAGCCGCGATTTATTGATGATATAATTAAATTGATACGGTAATTATAAGCCTACCTTATTAAAATAAAGTTTTTTGAGTGATTTTATGTTGTAATATTCGAATAGAACGTAAATAAATTATTTGTTAGTTAATAGAAAGTAGTTGCGTTTTTTAGTTTCCCGCTTCCCACAAGAAAAAACTTGAAAATTTGTTTGATTAATAATTGAGAATCTAAAATCAATTTGAATGTTTCTATGTTAAACCTTTAAAGCTTAAAGATTTCAAGATATAACATTTAATACCATAGTGATTTTAAAGAGTAGTGAAGATTTAATATTTAAAACCGTTATTTTTATTTGTAAAAAGTAATTATCCAAATAAATGATTTCTCAAAAATTTTTGATCACAAATGCAAATAAAAACTGGTATGGTTCCAAATTGTATTTCTTTAAACAATTGTAGCAACTTTGGATAGAACAAACCGTTAGAAAAAGGACCTGGCCAAGATATTATTTTTAAGATTATGAAATTTAAAAGATAATCATATAGAAAATAAAATTCAATTATGCCAAATTTTTGGTGGTTATTAAAGATGTTCTATGTTTAAGGTTCACATTTTATGACACACAACCCAGTAACCTGCGTTGAATTCAGAAAAATTTAGAATTTGTAATCTTATGAATACGCGATTTTTCCTTGGTCTGAAAATCCCCTAACGGGAACAAAAAAAGTGCAAATCCTATTCCTGGCAATCGACTTAGTAAAATTTAAGGAAAGCATTTATTTAACCTATTTTTCATTATTAAATCTTTTTATAAATTATAAATTCCAAAAATATTCAAATTTATATTTATTTATATTTTATTAATTTATTTAAACGTCTTAAAAAATTTCAGAATACCAGAATAAAACGTGAAAAATTTTCATCGTAAATATATTGTGACTTGAAACAGATAGGTCGTAAGTAATTTTTGATTCAATTTAATTTTGATTGTGTAATGAAAAAGATGAGTGGTATGTTTTGACTGTGCAATATAACCTCAAAACCATGCATTCAAACTCATGTATCTTTGAAAAAATCTACTTCAAATTGACTCTGGCATTATTATGATGCATTACTACTAGTGAAGGCAGGAACGCCAGAACGTAGCCACGCTGCGACGAATCGACTCTCGACAGAGTTGCCTAGCTCTAGAATTTCTTTCACGCGCGCGCGCTTCTCCCGGGAATGCAAACTTTATTAGGCAAAAACTATGATTGTTACTTAATATTTCATAATTTTTTTAACGTTCGGAAGCTTATAATGAATTTCTTATAAGTGTTTTCGAAATGACTGACCGAAAATTGGGTCCTGACCTAGAACTGGGTTCATGACGGTAGATAAGGTTTTTCTTTGAGAATATATCACAGCGAATTCGTTGTTTATTACATTCTCTTCATAAAAGGTATTAGATTTTTGTAAAATGTGACCCAGTTCGTTTTCGTCAAATGTCAACGTTTTGAGACCCCTGAATTTGAAAAACAAGTTTTTTACGAATGTGTCTGTCGGTCTGTCTGTTCGTTCTTGGACGGTTATATGTGTCTTTAGATGTTTAGTTTGTTAGCACAATAACTTTCGAAAGACCTGACAGATTGGATTAGCCTTTGGTGAAATCTTTTAGTGTTTTAAAATGAAGATTAAATTTGCTAGCCAGCCATTTTTGATGAATATTCGAAAAGTTAGAGCATTTTCAAAATGTTTGAAACTACTTTTTTCAAGATTTAAAAATTCTATCGACGGTCATCAGTATTACTTAAAAACCAAACAATTTATCCTGATGACTTTTTTGATATTAAAAAGATTACCCGAGTTATAGCAATTACAAAATTCCAAAAAATAAAAAAATATTAAAATTTGAGGCTACACGAAGCGCGACATGACAAAAAGTCAATGAGAGTAAAACGCTGAATTTTGTACAC
>NC_046657.1:43667054-43668541 GCF_010883055.1 Belonocnema kinseyi
ATTACAAAATTCCAAAAAATAAAAAAATATTAAAATTTGAGGCTACACGAAGCGCGACATGACAAAAAGTCAATGAGAGTAAAACGCTGAATTTTGTACACCATACAAGATTGTTCTAAATACTTTTTGAATTTTTCCGGAAAATCAAAAATTCAAACTTTGACGGGCCAACAAATAATAAAAAATAAAAAATTGCATTTTGCGGTCAAACGTACAGATTTCAGAAAGCTTTCTGCAGACTGAAAAATGTATAAAAAAGTAAGGATTTTCGGTTATATTTAAGAATAGTTAAGTTTAGAGCATTATTTTTTATACAAGGAGCGATGGGAAAAATTTGAAAACATTCATGAGAATGAGGAAAACTGTTGTGAACCAGTTGTAGTTGAGAAATTTAAAAAAATAAAAATTGTTGCTTAAAAGTACATAAATGTGCAACTATATTATCTTCAGTTTTTTTACTGCCGACCGCTGGTCCCTTTCTTCGACCAGTGGCCAGGTGCCTTCCAAGCAATCAGAACCAGGGGTCGAAAAATGGCACCAGCGGTCGGCAGTCAAACAAAAAAAGCCCCCACCCCTGCTTTCGGTCACTTTTTTCCAACAAAAAAAATGTCTAAACTTATCGGGATTTTCACAAAAAAGAAGACCAACACATCATTTCGGGTGATTGGAAATAAACATAGAGCCTATCCATTAGAGTTCGCAATTTGGATCGCTTTAGTATCTGTATTATAACTGACGATAAAATAGTTGCACATTTTTGTACTTTTAAGCAACAATTTTAATTTTTTTAAACTTCTCAACTGCAACTGGTTCACAACAGTTTTCCTCATACTTATGAATTTTTTCAAATTTTTCCCATCGCCCTTTGTATAAGAAATAATGCTCTAAACTTGACTGTTCTTAAATGTACCCAAAAATACTTACTTTTTCTAAATTTTTCAGTCTGCTAAGCACAACATTTTTGTTACATAAACGTCTTTAAGCAAATTAACGTAGAACACTTTCAGCCTTGAAATGACTGTTTTTTTGTTACGATAGCATTTTTTTTGACTGAGTTGTTAAGCTTCAAAGGCAGATGCCTATAGTTTTCTCGCCGATCGTAGTCAGCTTCCGAAGGAAGTAGGTCGATCGGCAGACATTGTGGAAAGCTCGTACACGATTGCGCGCACGTGGCCAGGAAAAAAATCAAAGCTTTTCTCCGTGGATCTTTGCCGACTTCGAATTAAAACTGCAAAAGAAAATTCAATTAATGGCTATCAAGCTTCCTTCTAAGCTTTGAGAATAAAAATTTCGCCCAAGGATTGCCGAAATATCTCTGGATTTGTAAATCCATTGTCCTGTGGATAGACGCCGCCATATGGGGCACATGTCACTGATCCCAGATATGAAACGAGATGCGGTCCAATACTATGACAGGGCTATGTCCGTGTGAATATAGTAGGAGACGCTGTAAATGACGAGTTGCGCGCGCAACCCATTTCTCCTCT
>NC_046657.1:43668641-43670811 GCF_010883055.1 Belonocnema kinseyi
TGAAATCGGAGTGTGCAGACCCTCGGATAGTCCTTATGCAAGTCCCATACATTTGGCTAGTGCGAAGGAAGCAAATTGTAGATTTTGCGGTGAATATCGTCGCCTAAGCGCAATAACTACTCCGAACAAATATCCGGTTCCACATCTGCACGATTTTTAACCAATTTATAGGAAAAGAATAGTTTTTCTTATATTGATTTAAAAAGGGCTCTTCAGTAAATTCCTCTCGCTCCAGAAGACATCCCAAAAACAGCAGTGATTAGCCGTACTCCGAGAAAGTTGGCTCGACTATGGCCCACTGGAAAATTCGCACTTATGTGCCTGCACGAACTATGAGCGGTAACGCAGCGTTTTAGCACGCATGACGTGCCTGGTATGCAGTGCGAGTAATTTGCCCTGCGCGCATGCTATCTGGGTATCTTATTGGATCATAGGGTTATTATTTATAATGGCTTCGAAAATTTTTAGTATTTTAAGAAATCCAGATTTTTGAAATTTGAATTTTTTACAGGAACGCTCCAAAAATGTGGAAGTATGATACATCATCTCGTAGTGGCTAACCCGCCAAGGACCAAATGTCTGTGTTTCCAACACTTTTTGCTGCGACATTTCCTGTTCTCGAATAGATTGTCAAAAAAAATTGTCAACAATAAATTTTGCTGTAAAATTTCATGAACTTTTAAAATACGTCATCAGAATGGCAACAAAATTCAAAGTCAAATGATTACATCCATTTACTCAAAAGAAAATACCAATTTTGCATAGCATCATATCTTTATATGATTATTTTCGTCCAGAGTTTCCCAAGATATACCTCCAAAATGTAAGATTTTTGCGTCCATGGACCCCTAGCTTTAAAATATATAGGTTTGTTTTGCGAAATTCAAGATGGCGATGTCCAATATGGCGGTTAAAGACAAATTTTTATTTGTCATTCCTGATTTTCCGTATTTGAGCAATATTTTTAAATAAATTCCCATAAATGCATGTATATAGGGGTTTTCGGAGTCTCTAATCACAAAAAAGAAATCATATTTGCAAAATTCAAGATGAGGGATCCAATATGGCTGCCCAAAATTACTGAAGCATTTAAATTTTATAAAAATTCGCATATGAGAGTTTTTGGGGCCGCTAATAATGAATCTGTAATCGTATTTTTTAAATGCAAGATGATAGATCGGACACCGTTTCACAAATTGATTGAAATAATCCGATTTTCATACAAATTCGCACATAGGGGTAATTGATTGTATTTAACTTAGTGAGAAATTAAATGTACAAAAAGTATAATTTTGTTATTAATCTTAAATTTTACGTAAACCATTTTAATTGATTGATTATAATATTCTGACTCAATAAAGTTGTCTGCCTACAACATTTTGTATAACCTCAACAAAAATTGATTTCTTGTTAAATGTTGAATAATTTTGCAATTAAAAATCAGTCTATTTAGGGTGGAATTCAAAATCGAAAATTGAAATCACGATTTCGAATACATTTTCTTGCCAAATCAATCGTAAAGCTTTTTTTATATGTAGAAATTTAAAAATATAATATTACAGTTATTGTCAATTGCCGTTATTAATATACCGAAAGTTTCAAATTAAAACAGGAATTTACCTAATTTACGTTCATGAAAATATAAAAATTTGCAAAATATTGTTTAATTTTTTATTACCGAACATAGTATGAGGGAAGAATAATAAATTTATATAATTAAGGGGAATTAAGTTTGTACAATTCATATTGATTTTTCGAAACTTAAATTGGCCTTTATAGTTGGCATTATATTTTCCCTGGTAAATATTAACATTTCCTAAAATGTACAAAATTATGTAAAGCGTGACGTAAGTTTCAAAGGATGTAATGTACAATCTTTTTACCTTGAAACTGACTAACGAAATATAATTCCAATCTCGTAAGATAATAATCATGAAATACGATTTTAGAAGGACTCATGGGATTAGCTATTTACTCTGGTAAGCGAACAGAATATACTTACTAATTACACTGGTTATTACAGTTATTCCTAAAGTTGAAAAAGATGCGGATCGTTTATACATTGATGTTCTCCATTGCGCTTGTTCTTAATTTTATTGGTAAATATAATAATATAATACATCTATAATTATTTTTAAAACATATTTAGGCTTTTCATAAATAAAAAATT
>NC_046657.1:43670911-43672806 GCF_010883055.1 Belonocnema kinseyi
AAAAATGATTATTTTTTATCTTCATTTATTACTTTGTCACAGCTAAAAAGCCAAAGCAAAGTTAAAATTTTTTCGAAGAAACCGCAACTTGGTAGCAATTATGTCAAATTAGATGGATAAAAAAAATTATTTAAACATTTATATGAATAACAAACTGGAGACTTCCGAAAAAGGAGCACTTTTTTAACATTCTTCAAAGAGAGATATATTTTTTAATTGTTCTGATAATTATTTTCGTCAATCTTATTTAAATATTACCTCAGTCTTATTGAAGATTTGTAAAAAAGTGGGAAATTAAAAAAAAATGTTTTTAATTGATTATTGCTTCGCTCTAACTGAAAAATTAAAAAAAGTCTATAAATTCAGAAAAAAATTCTTTAACAAATTTATGCAAATTTATCTGGCATAGAAAAATGTCACTATGTATTTATATAAAAGCGCATTACTTTCTACAGAACATAATGTTAAATAAAGGAATATTGCTATAGAGGTTTCATGAAATCCAAACATACGAGTAGGTTTATTAGAAAAAAAATGAGTTCTTCATTTTTTTTGCAGAATTAAGTTTACAATCTGGCAACAACCCAAATGACGATTCGCCTTATGCTGCTCACCTGCACTTTGGTCTCGCCACAAATTCTTCTTCTTCTTCTTCTCATCGCATAGATCATTCTTTTGCTGAGTCTGAGCCCCCTTTACGTGACAGGTCTCGGTCTCCTCGTAGCAGGTCTTCTCGTTCTAAAACACCTGACTATCAGGTACTTGGATATGGAATTGGCCAACTTGGCCTTATTCGGCTTATTCCATATAAGAATCCACACCGGAGATTTGAATTTCGAAGATACACTTTTCCTTCCAATTTGACACTTTTACTGAGCCCAAGAGATTCAGTCAATGCGCCATTGCCAGCCTCAGAACAAATTGTACTTGCAACATCCCATGGTGACGTGTTTGCAATATTGGAGCCTAATGGTACACTTTGTGGGATATATAATTCCCAAGGAATTAGACATAGGTCGAGAGTTAACATAGCAAGCGGCAAGATTACAGACCTGACGCCAGAAGAAACTGAGGAAGTTCCACTAGGTACCCGCCGCACAATAAGTGGAAATTTTAGATTATTAGTTGTGAAATATGACTCTCTAAATCAATAGACGTTCTTATTCTGAAACATAGACCAACTTTACGCCTAGGAAATTGAAGATTGAAATGTCCGATTTTTCTAGTAATTTGAAAATGCAACTACACACAAGTCTAGGGTCTCAAGCGCTAACATTCTTCAAGATAAAAAGGCCTCTGAGAGTCTCACGCTCACCTGGAGGGAATCACGAACGAAAATAAGTGCTTAGGGAATTAGATCGCCTAAAGCTCACGAAGAACTTTTAACTGATAAAGCAAAGCGAATTTCGTTCAAGAAAATTACAACAAATGAGTGGAACAATGTACAAAACGTGGATTGTAGCTTCATGTAAAGTTTAACTGAGAGATTTGATAGCGTTATTGAACTGGTAAAGGAAAGGTTTGTTAGAGACATGAGATTTGATGTTTTTTTCTCTTTAATCATTCTTTTCAGTCTGCAGTTAAAACCTTGCATTAAGCTACAATCAACAGTAAATTATACGCAAGTAATCGACTGTACTTGGTTGACCGTTTGTCATGCACCCCTATCTCGTGTGGTGACTGCATTTAATTAATTATGTACGTAAGGTTTGGTGCCAAGGATAACTATGTGCACTCGCTGATATCGAATGTCTACACTTATTCACGATATTTGGAAAATTGATTGTACTCGGGAAGATGGTTTTCTGCAGTTTTCCTCTCCCCTGGGCAAAAGTCCTGGCAAATGCGAGTACTGATAATAAAGTCGGATGCAGCCGCGATTTATTGATGATATA
>NC_046657.1:43672906-43674025 GCF_010883055.1 Belonocnema kinseyi
ATTACAAAATTCCAAAAAATAAAAAAATATTAAAATTTGAGGCTACACGAAGCGCGACATGACAAAAAGTCAATGAGAGTAAAACGCTGAATTTTGTACACCCTACAAGATTGTTCTAAATACTTTTTGAATTTTTCCGGAAAATCGAAAATTCAAACTTTGACGGGCCAACAAATAATAAAAAATAAAAAATTGCATTTTGTGGTCAAACGTACAGATTTCAGAAAGCTTTCTGCAGACTGAAAAATGTATAAAAAAGTAAGGATTTTCGGGTACATTTAAGAATAGTTAAGTTTAGAGCATTATTTTTTATACAAGGGGCGATGGGAAAAATTTGAAAAAATTCATGAGTATGAAGAAAACTGTTGTGAACCAGTTGTAGTTGAGAAATTTAAAAAAGTAAAAATTGTTGCTTAAAAGTACATAAATGTGCAACTATATTATCTTCAGTGTTTTTACTGCCGACCGCTAGTCCCTTTCTTCGACCAGTGGCCAGGTGCCTTCCAAGCAATCAGAACCAGGTATCGAAAAATGGCACCAGCGGTCGGCAGTCAAACAAAAAAAGCCCCCACCCCTGCTTTCGGTCACTTTTTTCCAACAAAAAAAAAGTCTAAACGTATCGGGATTTTCACAAAAAAGAAGACCAACACATCCTTTCGGGTGATTGGAAATAAACACAGAGCCCATCCATTAGAGTTCGCAATTTAGATCGCATTTTTTTTTTGACTGAGTTGTTAAGCTTCAAAGGCAGATGCCTATAGTTTTCTCGCCGATCGTAGTCAGCTTCCGAAGGAACTAGGTCGATCGGCAGACATTGTGGAAAGCTCGTACGCGAGTGCGCGCACATTATAATTCTGTCTATTTGCGTGCTAACATTTTTTAGAGAATTCGGTGTAAAATATAATAATAGAAACCGTGCGAAATTTTGATCGAGTTCTAAGCTGTATAAGTTTATCGAAATGCCAATTATGTTGCCGGAAAACAGTGATGACAGTTGTTAGCTCAGGCTTTAACCGAAATTGAGGAGCTACAAGCTCAAATCGCTAGATTTCAAAATAACACAGTTAAAGATTCTCTAGCCGCGGGTTTACAAAATAATACAGTTCAGAATGATCAAGC
>NC_046657.1:43674125-43675778 GCF_010883055.1 Belonocnema kinseyi
ATTGAGGAGCTACAAGCTCAAATCGCTAGATTTCAAAATAACACAGTTAAAGATTCTCTAGCCGCGGGTTTACAAAATAATACAGTTCAGAATGATCAAGCCGCCGGGTTACTAATGAAACAAGTTACGGATACTCGGGTAGATTCATACAGAGTCACAAGACTCCCCGACTTTTTTCATCAAAACCCGGCATTGTGGTTTACGCATGTAGAGTCTGGTTTCCGTAACTCTTAAATTATTGCTGATGCGACTAAAGTAGATTACATCATACCGGCTTAAGTGACTGAGGTTACGTCTTGCGTTGAAAATTTGATCACTGCGGAAACCAAACCGCCCGATTATTACAAAAAGGTTAAGGAGCGTGTAATCGCAACGTACTCTTCATCCTCCGAAATTCGATTGCGAAAATTGTTGAAGGGAGAGGTCTTGACTGATGGGAAACCATAATCAATTCATTGTCGCCTGCGAAATTTAAATTATGGGTCTTGCAACGAATCAGTGTTAAAGTCAATATTTTTAGAACAACTGTCCAATCTTGCGCATGGAATTTAAACTTTCACGGAAATTGACGATTTGAAAAAACTCGCGGGAATAGCCGAAAAAATTATTGATGCATCAGAGCCGAATAATACGTACGTCGCAGCGGTTTCCACCGACAGCGCTCACACTAAGAAATATGAATCTGATATTGACAGATTGGAAAAAAGATTGTTCGATTGGCTTCTCAAATAGAGTTTTTGTGTTCGGGCAAATCGCGATCGCCTTCAACTTCTCGTTCCAATTCTAAAGCTAACGAAATGCGTTCTCGTTCAAGTTCTAATTCTAGATTCAACGAAAATAGGCAAACCAAATCGGGTTTGTGCTGGAGGCATAAACGGTATGGCGATAAATCACATTCATGCAAAAATACATGTTCTTGGCAGAGTGACGTAATTTCGGAAACTAGCTGGAACCGACATTGGGGAGGTGAATGCTTGGGTTCGTATTATTTCAAAGCGTCTCATGATCTGCGATAAATAATACGGAAAAAATTCTTGATTGACACTGGTGCAGACATCTCACTTCTGCTCGCTTTCAAAAACTCGGAGAAGCGTTCAACGCGTTTTAAACTGTTTTCAGCCAACAACTCTGGTATTTATACTTTGGAGGAACCTTGCTTTTCCTCGATCTAGGACTTCGTCGTCCAATTGTCTGGAATTTTTGTTTTGCAGCTGTTACATATACGACAATAGAAGCTGATCTGCTTGATCATTATCCTTTTCTTGTAGATATTCACAAGAGAAGAATAATAGATCCGCTAACTAACATTAGCTCTTTCAAAAATATTATTTATGTTGATCAATCTTCGATTCGGACTTTTCAGTTAACTTCGAGATTTTCGCAGATCCTATCGGAATACAGAGAGATAACAGTACTTGAATAATATATTATTTTAGATTTCAACAAGGTTTTTCATAATATCGTCACTAAAGGGCCGCCTGTCGCAGAACGCCCTCGACGTCTTGCTCCTGAAAACCTCAAGGCTTGCCAAAGCACAATTAAAAAAGCTTTGTGAAATCGGAGTGTGCAGACCCTCGGATAGTCCTTATGCAAGTCCCATACATTTGGCTAGTGCGAAGGAAGCAAATTGTAGATTTTGCGGTGAATATCGTC
>NC_046657.1:43675878-43692504 GCF_010883055.1 Belonocnema kinseyi
TGAAATCGGAGTGTGCAGACCCTCGGATAGTCCTTATGCAAGTCCCATACATTTGGCTAGTGCGAAGGAAGCAAATTGTAGATTTTGCGGTGAATATCGTCGTCTAAACGCAATAACTACTCCGAACAAATATCCGGTTCCACATCTGCACGATTTTTAACCAATTTATAGGAAAAGAACAGTTTTTCTTATATTGATTTAAAAAGGGCTCTTCAGTAAATTCCTCTCGCTCCAGAAGACATCCCAAAAACAGCAGTGATTACGCCGTTTGAATTGTATAAATATACATTATACATTTGACGAGATTAAACTAACACCGGAGAAGGTAAGGGCTATTGTCGATTTTCCTAAGCCTAAAACAATATTTGATTTGCGCAGGTTCATGGGGACGATAATCTTTTATCGTCGAAGCCTTCCTCATGCTGCACAAACCCGGGCACTACTTTCCGTTTACCTGCGTGAATATAAAAAAAATGACAAGCGAGAAAATATCTGATTCCAAGAAGCTGATCAAGCATTTGAACAGATCAAAACTGATCTTTCTAATTCAGCTCTTTTAGCTCATCCTTCGTCTGATGATGGAATCAGACTTGAAACGGACGCTTCAGACTTTGCTATGGGCGCCGTCTTAGAGCAATTTACCAAAGGATCACAGTTACCTCTCGCATTCTTCTCTCAGGAATTCACACTGGCTCAAAACAAGTACAGTGCTTACGACCGCGAGCTTACTGCCGCGTTTGAAACCATCAAGTATTTCAAGGACTTTCTGCGAGGCAGGAAATTCAAACTACTGACGGATCATAAATCGTTAATCTACGCCTTCATGCAAAATTCTGAGAAAGCGTCACCACGTTAAGCTCGACAACTTTCCTTTATCAGCCAGTTTACAACACGCATTCAACATTTATCAGGTGCTGAGAATATTGTAGCTGACTCGCTTCCACGCATTGACGAGATTATGTTGCCAACGGAATTCAGCTTGGTCGAACCTACTGAACAACAGGAAACTGACAATGACCTTAGAGAGTTTCGTAGCACTCCTGAAAACAATAAAAGGTTAAAACGATTTGTATGCGTTTCCAACCGTCTAGGCCTGTATTGCGAATCCTCAAGTGATTACTTGAGATCCTTAATTCTTCAGTTTCTCCGTCAACGGGTTTCTGAATTATTCCACAATTTGGGTGTCCTAGAGTTTTATGAACTGATCAGGGTTCGTAATTTTAATCTCGTTTATTTTCTGTACTCTTAGATCTATTAGGCTGTCAATTTATCCGTACCACCGCATATCATCCTGCAGCTAACGGCCTAATTGAACGATGGCACAGATCTCTCAAGTCTGCCATAATGTGTCACTCTGACAAGGATTGAATCAGAGTACTTTCAACAGTACGTTTAGGATTACGTACTCATGTTCGTCTAGAAACCGGTGGCTCATCAGCCGAATTTTTTTACGGTAAGACTCTCAGAGTTCCATGCGAGTTTTTTGCACAAGAAGACTTTTTGCTCGAACCAAACATATTTTTGCAAGAATTTCGCGAATTTATGCGAGAAGTAAAACGAGTGTCAACAGCACATAAATATAAAACTGGTACGTTCTACTTTAAAGAATTAAACTCTGGTTTCTACGTATTTCTTTCAACTGTGGCAGTTAAAAAGCCCTTGGAATGACCTTACACAGATCCTTGCAAGTTTATGGAAAGAACCACTGATAGTGTCTTTGCAATCGATGTCGGTGGAACATCGCGCAGCTTCTCGGTTGAAAACCTCAAACCTGCGTACATTTTACCCGATGGACTCAGTGATACTAATGTTAATCCTTTTCCTAAGATTGTACCTGATTGTGATCTCAGAAATTTCTAACGACCTACTCTTAAAACGTATGCTAGGAAACCAAAGAAGGTAACTTTTAGTCCTGATGTAAAGACTCGATAAGTTAAGCATCCGTTATATGCATTAAAATAGTTAATATTGTAACTACGACGTTTCATTACAAGAGTTTATGTTCAAACCAGCAAATAAGTTTTCGCACATCGTTTTGCTTTTTTCTTATGATTTAATCGTAATATTTGTACTTTTCGTTTCAAATGCCTCTTTCACACAAGGAGGGGGGGGGGGGGGGGGGGGTTGAAGGGTCTTATCATCCAACATAACCTAACAGCGAGCAAGAGACTACCGAGTCTCTTTTCTAGTTTTTAGTTAGTCAATGACGCAGCAAGCCAAAAGCGAACAGAGACTTTTGTCTCGGGAAAGGAAGTACTCAGTTAGCTTCCAAAGGAAGTAGGTCGATCGCCAGACATTGTGGAATGCTCGTACACGACTATGCGCAATGTACTTAATTTCTAATAAAGTTGTTATTGTTAAATTAATCCACTCATTCACCACTGCCACATAATAGCAGTATGTACTTGGTAAAAAACTTTACACGTTGGGAAATACTTATGCGGGTCCAGACCGGGTCCTAGCTAAAATCTGTTCAGTAGCATTAGTCCGCATAGTCCGAACTTAAATCTGCCATATGCATCAGCCAATTAAGCGATCGAACCGTTTGGATCTTGTCCACAAAATCTCAGTCAAGCTGTATCGCTGAAAAGCCAGGGCTCACTGACCGATATATATTTTTTTACACATTAAATGAGTAGGTGGATTTAAAATGGCATATTTTAAATACTTCTTTTAATTTTTTAATCTATTTAATTTATTTTAATAATCTAATGAATTTTTGAATCTAATATTATTTAGTAAAGATCTGGAAATCCTGATGAAAACTTCAACGATTCTTGTGCTGAATGCTCTCCCGATAATAAGCAATTAGTCCGTTAAGTCACGACATTTTACCTACATTAAAAGCGTAGTTATGAATTAATGTTTAGATTTAAATATCTTTTTCGAAAGAAAATAATTAAATTTTCATCCTAACAGTAGAAATTTTAAGCAATTGAGATTAATTGCCGATTCAATAAGAAAATATAACTATTTTTATTGGAAAGATATTTTTTTAATTGTAAAGTATACTGTTATATTTTTGGTTCCAAAATCGTCTTTTGGTTAAAAATTCAACTACTTGGTTTAAAATCGAACTAAATTCTTAAAAATGATTTATAATTTTTTTATGAAGTTTAACTATTTTATTGAAAATTCGTTATTTTTTATGAGTGCATATTAATTTTTTCTACTGAACATTTTAGTATTCCATGTTTAGTTGAGAATTGATCGTTCTTAGTAGAAAATTCTACTTTTAAATGTTTACATTCTCATCAGAGAAGATATTAGATTTTGCGACCTAATTAGATTGCCCTTTGGCACAGCCTTTGTATACGAAAATTAACATTTTAAGCCAAATAACGCACGATATGAAAAAAGTTAAGATAAGAAAATTGTTGCTTTTTGAATGTCCTACAAGACCAACATAACAAATTTCTGAATTTAATCCAAAAATTCAAAATTCAAATTTTTATAGCACACACAATAATCCAAGAATTACCTTTTTCGAATAAACTAAGCAAAATACGTCGAAAGATGAGCAGAAAAAAATTGTGCATTTGACAAAGATCTGCAAATTCGTCATGAATCTCTTTTTGATAAGATGCGTAGTTTTGACTTTAATCATGAAAAACATCATGAACAGTAAAAAAAATCTGCCTGCTGCTTGAGCACATTCTCATCACAATTTTTGTCTTTTAATTCCTTTTCGTCTCGTGTGTGGGGTTTTAAAAAATTTAATAACATTCTCATCCATACTGGGAAAATATTAGTTTTATACGAGAAATGAATTTCGCGGATTTCATCAAATGTCGACGTTTTGAGACCCCCTGAGTCAGAAAAAATAGTTTTTACGTCGTTATCTATCTGCCTGTCTGGCGTCGCCCTTGTTGTTTTCGTGGTGCTAATTATCTGTACACCGAATAACTTGCGAAAGACTAGTCAGATTGGATTGTGTTTTGGGACACAGTTTGAGGGACCAAAAAAAAATCAAGTTCGTTTACAACTAATTTTGATAAAAATTCAAAAAGTTAAAACAAAGCAAGATACGAAAAGAGATAGATCAACAAACATTGTGCACCTAAAAATATGTATAAAAACGTGTCAAATGAATTACTTTATTATAGTATTAGTATTTTTTGTATTATTGTTAAAAAACAACATTGAAAATAAAGAAAATTAAATTTTTGTACAAATGTTACAAGCTAGAAGAATACCCTAGTCAAAATTCCTATATAGGTCCCTATACAGGAGTCTATATGTTTCACCTATAAGTGTCATCTATAGGAAATTACATAGGATCCTAAGTAAAATCTTATATAGGTTCATGTATAGGATATGATATGAACCTATATAGGTTCATGTATTAGACCCTATCCAGATGCGCATTAGTATTCTGTGGTAACATTAGTCACAATTAGGTACCTTATTAGGGGGGCTCCTATACCGGAACACCATATATAAGTACTTTAAGTAGGGTAAATGAGACCAGATTTATTCAGCCAAAAATGGTTTACAAATTCTTCAAGAATATTTTTTTGTTAGGAAGCGTTGTTTTTCTTTAATCGTGAAAAACAAGATTAAAAATGTGCAAAAATTATAGAGACAAGGCAGTAAGAATTATTATCATTAAATTTACATGCATGTTATGGATTTTAATGATATAAATTTATTGAAATGGTACATGTTTCAGCGCATTCAAAAATATAATTTAATTCAAAATAAGAAACCAAAAATTAAAGTTATTATGATAAATACAACTTATTCTTTATTTTGAAATGTCTGAAAAAGCAATCCCAGACAGAATTACATAAAAAATGTATAGAGCTCTAACAAAAGAGAGTGTGATTTTAAAAGGCCAGTGCACGAATGTGGGGAAAATTCAAAGATCGAGCGCGAAATGCAAGAATCATCAATCGCACCTCTAGAGATAATCAAGGCGGGTTCTGGACCACGATTCCTACCTTACCGGCATCGAGAAGTTTCAACCTGCAGTAGTTCGTGCCCATGCTAAGCTTCGAGAACGTTCTCGAAGGGACCTGATGACGCCACAATTGCGCAATAGTCTAGAGCCAAATTCATGTAAACAGGTTCAAGGTTATTGCAAGAAAAACCAGGATGATTTATTGCTTCCTTCTAAATAAACATCATATTGTGTGTTTTCTGTGTGAGTGTTTGTGTGGTTGGCTTTCAGAGCATTCTTAAATGATCCTGATGACATCACAGCCTAATAATATTTCTTTCTTCTAGATAATACCTTTGTTAAATGCGTAAAAGATGCAAGTGCATAGGTGAAATTTGTATAAGGGTCATGCACCGCATCCTGTTTTGAGTATTTATTTAATGCATAAACAATTCGTGAAAAATCTGCAGTCTAGAATCTTTGAGAAAAAATATTTAAAAGTTAATCGAAGGAAAGATAGGTATCTAAAATCATTTCTTATGGTATCTCATATACTGCGAGATCCTTGTCGCTTTATTCTAGTATGGTATCAAGTAGCAAGTTATCGAGGACTAGAGATAACAGCCACACACGTCTAAACTCGCAGAAGCATTCATGCATCGGCAGTCTGAGGCTGCACACGTTTCATACCCTATGCTATC
Source organism: Belonocnema kinseyi (assembly GCF_010883055.1). Lineage (NCBI taxonomy): Eukaryota > Metazoa > Arthropoda > Insecta > Hymenoptera > Cynipidae > Belonocnema > Belonocnema kinseyi. The sequence continues at coordinate 43,681,462 of NC_046657.1, forward strand.
GTTCTATGGAAAGATCACTTCTTTCACAGCTCGCAATCGTTCGCTTTCTTATTCATTCTTTTACCATATGCTAGGTCCATCAACCTCTGGACGAGGTATACTATGTAACAAGATACGAAAAAAAATTTCCAAACTCGAGAGAAAGATTATGCACAGCATGAATTTAATTCCGAACCTTTCATGGACGTTTAATAAGAATCAAGAGTATACTTCCCGGCTCTTATCGCTCCTTATGTCATGCCAGAATATTCGAGCTGAGGTCGCATGATTTTTTTTATCTAAAGATATATTCTCGATTTTTCAGGTCTCATTTAGAAAGGTCAGTTTTTTTCCTCTTACACGTTGAAAATTTAAAATAAAATTTGAAAAAAATATAACAAATTAATGTAATAAAATGTTTGCATTTTTTCAATCATCTGCTAAGGCTATTGTATAATATAGACTATAGAAAATCTAGAAAGATTCAATTCAGCGTTACAATTTTTTTCTATGATGCTGAATCTTCTGGAATAAATGACGTCATGGTGAAATTTTAAGTTTCAAGATAAAATTTTAAATTCAAAGCAAGGAAACTGTGGTTCATGCTATGTTTCCAGAATCTTCTGAAACTAATGATATCATCATCAAATTTTACTCTGCAATTTTTCGTGAACAACCTCAAGGTTATTGTAAATGACGCATTGCATTTTGCGATGTTAAAAAATTGTATCCGGACGTATCGATTATAACTTATAACTTTCTAGAACAATTAGACAAAGATGAAGATATATTATTAGATAAAGATGGTAAATAATATGCAGCATGTATAGTTTAGGGAGAAAGATAGATGTAGAGAAAAGTGTATATTAAAAAATGTTTCAAATAAAAAAATAATTTTTTGAATTTTCAAGACGATAGAAGGGTTTGCGACTGAGCGACTCGAAACCAGTTAAAAATCTCAAAGTATGCTTTATTAAAATAAATTACATCATATACAGTTTTTTGCAAGAATCTTGAACAATGCCAACAGATTCTTAAGAGATCATTTTCAAAAAAAAGTGGGTTACTGTAGCATATTTAGAATTAATACCAGGTAGCTTCGTAGTATTGATTCAACTATTTTGAGATGAAGAACGTATAATTTGAAAGCTCTTGTTAGAATTTACGTACTTGCAATAAAGTATCATGAATGAAAAGAACAAAATCAGCCATATTAAAATTAAGTGCAAGGAAACTTTGAAACTCTTCAGTCAAAATTTAGTGACATAAAAAATATTTAAAAAATCAAATAAAAATACAAAAATTAATACAATTTATAAAAATTAAGGATGATATATTGCTTTCTAGCTAGCTAATATAATTCAGAGACCATAGAAATCTACCTTACCGATATTCTATAGATGTAGTGGTTCATGCTATGTTTCCAGAATATTTTTAAGGAAGTCATCGAATTTCTTCTATGCAATATTTTTCGTAAACAACTTCAAGATTATTTTAATGTTGTATTACATTTTTGCGTTTTCCAATATTATATACCACACGCGTACATTATAACTTAGAACCTTCTAGAGAATTGCAACAAAGAGAGGATATATTAATAGATTGAGATGGTAAACCATATTGCGCAGGTACAGTTTCAGGAGAAAAAGAGATGGAAAGAGAGAGAGAGAACTATGTATTAAAAAATATTTTAATTCGAAAATAAGAGATTACTTTGCATACAGTGGATCACTGTAAACGATTTAGAATTTTATATTGATATAGCTAGGATGTTACATCAGCAATTTTAGATGAAGAAAATACAATTTGAAAATTCTTGCTAGAATTTATAAAATAAATCAGCTCCATAAATATTAGAGTTGACTAAGAAACGTTGAAATTACCTTCCACATAAGAGAATAATCTGGTAACAAAGATTAAATTTACTCACTTCAAACATTAAAATAAACCGACATAAACAAAAAAAAATCAACAGTAATAAAATGTAATACAAGGAAACTGTAAATCAAACATTGAAATTAAAGTATTGGATACGTATATTAAAATGCACTTTCATGTATAACAGCTGAAAATCTTGGTTTTTCTTAGAATCAACATTTTGTTTTAAATTGTAGTTAAGTAAACCCACTTAAAGGGGCCAGGATTTCAAGTTAACAGAATAATTAATATACAGTTAATTCAACTATTTCAACTAAGCAAACGCAACTTTCTTTCACTAAAACGAGAACCTGGGTTTACAAAGATTATCATGGAGTGCGCCACAATCAGATACGCTGATTTTTTTTCTATTTCTAAATAGAGGATGGCGATGAGGTGGAGGAGGATACGATGATATTACTGTTCAGCAGTTACTGAAAATATTAGATTTAGATGCAGAAATGAAGTAGCACATTGTCTTTCAATCAACACCAAAAACTAATGAAACTGCAGCTAGCCTTAAGAAGAGCCTTAAGAAGAGGTCTTAGGTTAATGAAGATTATGATGCTGTGCAGAACTACCATGTATGCTGCTTCTCATACAGTTGTAACCACGCTTCACATGTTGAATCTTGATTTCTCCTAAATCAAGGTGAGTAAACTATCAAAAATGTATGTGATAGAACGAGAAAGACTAGAGGAGGAGAAGGAGGAGGCGGAGGAGGAGAAGAATTCAGTAGTGATGTAGTTAAGACAAGTAGGTACTAAAATTATTGGATACAATGATTATATCATCTAAATTGTATGTTGTGTGGCGTTTGGATGTGCAAATAAAAGAAGCGCAACAACTTTAAAATAAAAAAAAGCTAAAAGAAACTGTAGGTAACACCTTGTTTATGCGCACTAAATGTATCTTCATTCTTTTTACTGCATTCTGCGATGAGCTATCCTCTTAAAATATATAGAGAATAATGAGACAATAATAGTTGTAAAAGAAAGTGCAATCGATCCACAAACTTATTGGGATCTTCACAGTAATCTAAGATTTTAGATTCTGCTTTTGCTTTTATTTTATATTCTATGAAGAATTATCGTAATGACGAAATTCTTCTTTTGGCTTTACTTTTTCTTTCTTCACAAGCGGTTCCACTTCATGTTTCGACTTGTGAGTAATTCCTCAGTGGAGAGAATTGTGGTTTCCATGCTTCCTGAATAGCTTGTTTCTGATCCAGTTTGAAAATATTATACTTTCGAGGATTTGCTTTTCTATCCTTATCAGTCCGACTGTCAGATTTTTGAACTAGTCTTAAACTTCGGGTTACCTTTGAAATTTGGTGAAAATCTATTACATTCTGCTATGATTCTTGGCTGAGCAAGAGTATTTCTCATGTCTTTTTAAATTATCAAGTGTTGAATAAGTTCTGCAACAATTTGGACAGGTACTAGTCATCTTGCCACTGACACACTAAAAATGGCTGTTCATGCATGGAATCTGAGTTTATATCCTTCTCCTCCTCCGCCCCTTCTCCTCGTCCTCCTCCTCATGCTCTTCCTCCTCATGTCTACCTTCATTATTCAGCTTCTCCTTTTTCGATTCTTCCTTTTCCAACCCATCTTCCAAACAGTTAAACAGTTTTTTAACCAAAGATTTTTGTTTGAAAGTGCAACTGTTTTTTAACTGTTTGAAAGAGGACTTAGGAAAGCAGAAGTCGAAGAAAGAGAAGCTGAAAAATGAAGATGGACATAAGGAGGAAGAGGAGGAGGAGTTAATGAAGTGCGGGAGGTTGTTATTATTGAATAATTCTTTTAATTTATAAACTAGTTAAATGTAATTAACATTTTGAGATTATTTATTTAAGATTCCTTGTCATTAATATTTTTAAACATTGATGGAATAGAATCAACACTGTACAAAGTAAACAATAAGTTTTGAAATTCTCAATGTAATTTTCATACGTTTATTGTAACGAAATAAGTTAAATAAATTTAATTTTCAAGAATTAATGTGTATTTATTCATGCCCTCACCTGGATTAATTGTAGTTTAGAAAATCAGCTTATAAAACAGAAGATTTAGTATAAGTTATCATTCCATCTAATATTTTCAGAACCTATTCACCCTTACTAAATAATTATCATATCCTCCTCGTCCTCCTCAACCCCTTATATTATTTTCTCATTCTTCTACATACATTTTAAGAGCCTATTTAACTTGATTTAATATAGTTTAAGATTGAACAGGAGAAAAAACGTGGCATTAAATATTGATTTAAGACTTAAATGAAGTAAATATATGAGGATGGTGATTTATCTACCTCAGCGCAGAATGCAGCACCGAGATTGGAGATAAACCCAGTAGTTAGGAACAAGGCATTACTACCTACAGTTCCTTCAGTTTTTAGTGTTGATTAGAAGACAATATGCTCCTTTATTTTTACATCTAAATCTGATATTTTCAGTAACTGCTGAACTGTAATATCATGGTATCCTCCTCCTCCTTCTCCTCATCACCATCCTCTATTTACAACTAGAAGCAAAATCAGCGTATCTGATTGTTGCGCACTCTATGATAATCGACACAGTAATCCACTGTTTGTAAAATGATCTTTTAAGAATCTGTTGGCATTGTCCAAGACTCATGCAACATTTTTTATATGATGTCATTTATTTGCCGAGGTATGCTGTAAGATTTTGAACCGGTTTCGAGTCGCTCAATCGTAAACCCTTCTGCAGTCTTGAAAATTTAGAAAATTATTTTTGATTTAAAACAGTTTTTAATACACACCTCTCTCTCTCTCCATCTCTCTTTCTCCCTAAACTATACATGCTGCATATCATTTACCATCTTTATCTCATAATATATCTCGGTCTTTGTCTAATTGGTCTAGAAGCAATGCATCATTTACAAAAACCTTGAAGTTGTTCACGAAAAGTGACACAGTAAAATTGGATAATTTCATTGGTTTTAGAAGATTCCGGAAACATCGCATGAACCACTAAATCTGTAGAATATCGGTAAGGTGGGTTTCTATGGACTGACTTTTACGATGTCCAAATTTAATTAGTTACCTAGTAGGCAATATTCCATCCTCGATTTCTATAAACTATATAAATTTTTGTATTTCTTGATTTCTATTTGAGTAAATTTGGATATAAAAGTTCCAGAAAGTAGATGTTCACGTGACCACTGTATCATTTTATCCATTGTATGATTCACAGTTTCCTTGCATTAAATTTTAATACTGCTGAATCTATTTTTGTTATTTACGATGCTTCATTTCAATGTTCGAAGTAAATAAATTGAATCTTTTCTAGCAGATTACTCTATTCATTGAAAATAACCTTGAAGATCTTTTCGAAAAAAGTGCGTAGTAAAATTTTATGATGACGTCATTTATTCCAGAAGATTCAGCATCATAAAAAATAATTTTAACGCTGAATTGAATCATGCAAAAAAAATGCAAATATTTTACTACATTAATTGGTTGCATTTTAAAAAACTTTATTTAAGATTTTTAACGTGTAAGAGGCAAAAAACTAACCTTGCTAAATGAGAGCGGAAACATCAAGAACATATCTGTAGATAAAAAAGGCATGCGACCTCAGCTCGAAAATCCAGTCATAGTGCTTACAAATATGTCCCGGATAGATAGTCCTTATTAACATTGAGAAAATCAATTTCAAACTGCATGACCCAGATAGGTCTCGGATAGACCCGATAAAGCCTACATCGTTGGAGTTATTGCCCCTTTCAGTTACAATGCTCCCAGATATTTCCCAAATAGATGCTTTATTTTAACCACAACAAAATCAGTTTCGAGTTCCGTGCCACGGATAGGTTCCCGATGAACTCCAATAATTCTATATGGTCGAAATTGTTTCTCTTTCTAGTCATAATTTTTTTCGATATGTCGCGGATAGTTCCCCGATAAACACACTCTTAGAATTACGTAAATTTGACTTCTGATTTGCGTTTCAGATAGGACCTAAATAGACTCGGTTAAGTATACCTTTTAGAACTTTGAAAGATCAGGTTAAGCATATATTGTAGGCCGTCAATGTTATAATAAAAATAATCTTGTGATATTTAGAATTATTAAAAAAATTCTTAAAATAGATTTAAAATCTATGAGCTTCTAATTTTAGTCCCAGATAGGACCCGGAGATACCCTGTTAGGCATACAATGTGGAGATTATTTATTTTTGGTTAATAATACACCCACATATATCCTGGATAGACCCCGCAGGCATACTTTTTTACTTGAAGAAAATCTCCTGATTTTGGTCCCAGATAGAACCCAGGGAAATATGGTTGGGCATGGATTAGACTTATTATTAATATACCCAGAAATGCTCCACAGAGAAAACCTGTAGGCGTTCCTTCCACACTTGGAGGAAAACAGCTTGTAACGTAGGCGTCCTTTCTTTCACTTAGAGGAAAGCAGCTTTAGGTTTTGCGTCCCACGTAGATCTCAGTTAGAACCGAATAGAAGTCCTGTTTTTACTCGAAATCAAAATTCCATTATGCATTCTGATTAGGTTCCAGATAGACCCGGACACAATGGCAATTCATTGCGTCATCGCAGATTGTCTGAAAGCCTTGAAAAAAATATTTCAAGTGAAAATTTTTCTAGTTTATCTAGCGAAATTGAGAATTATCTAGGTAACGAACTAAGAGTGTCACGTCTCCATTTATTTTGTTATTGTAACGTCTTCAATATTCGGTGCACCAAACAAGTTAGTATAAATTGCTGGTTTAAAGCACTGTTAACCAAGATCACAAATTGATAGCGCCTGTAATTTAAATGGTGCTCCAGCGTATAGAAATTGTGCCCGTGTCAGAGATGCAAATTAAACTGTGTCGAGATTGAGAGATACGACAAGTTAAAAAATCAAACCTGCTTTAATCTTCTGTGTAAAGGTGTTATATTTTCGAAAATCACTTTTTACTTCTTTACTACTATCCTTCACAAAATGCTTGGTGTTATATCGGTACAGAACTTTTGACTAACTTAAGTCAAATTTGCAAAGGATATATCTTGATGGTATGAAAAATTCGATTTTATTCCGGTTTCTAGTTCAAATTGTGCGCCGTTCGTTAGTTTTTGGAATTTTTAAATTAAATTCCCGGGGAATGTGATTAAGTGAGTCCAAATATTGATAGAGTCCAATTTTTCTTTCGGTTACTTTCGGAATTTCTTGTCGCCGGATGCTTTTTCCGTAATCGTCCTTTTTGCGTTAAATCGCTTAATCTGACAACTTTCCAAGTGAAGGCCCTGAACACTACTGCATCTGCGCATTGCTACTCTCTTAATTCTTGATTCTCTACCAATTACAGGGCACTGTTTGACGCATCCGCAGTAGTATTCCGGGCCGTCGTTGAGAACACTAATGCGTGCAGGGCTCACATGGAGAAGAGCACCACGGCGCCTTCGCCTTGGGTACGGCACTGAATTTATTTTCGAGAAGTCACAAAGTCCCGTATCAGCGATTCCTTGTGGAGACGCAAGAAATTAAAAGTTAAGTAAACTTGATGATCCTATCGATTCCTTCTACGAAAAGTTTCAGATCCTTGATTTCTCTTGACAAATGAGCGACGTTTGTGTAGGTGCTGTTTAATGCTTTCTACCACAGCGCCTATCATGGAATCGCCAAAAGCCCACCCCCACCCCTGCATTCACCCAATAAGTGCGACAGAAATTAGGCTGAAGTGCCGTACCCATGACTTAACCATGTGCGTTTTTCGCTATATCGGCTTTTCGAATGATCAAAAAGTTCCGAGACATTTTGAATATTTAAGGCAATTTGAAAATAATCCAGAGAATTTCTAATTGATTTTCATAAAATGAACAGAAATTTGGTAAAGATTTAACAAATTTCAAGAGTTTTAAGGATTTTAAGATGCTTAAAAAACTGTTTATTCGGTGGTCAAATATTTTCTGGAATTCCCGAAAACATGGCAAGAATTTCCTGCATCTGCAAGATTTTAAGGTATTTTGAACGATTCTAACGGATTTTCTCAGATTTCTGAGGATTTTCATGATTTGAAGGGATTTAAAGGAATTTAAGAAGCTTCAAAGGCATTTTAATATTTTGGAGACCTTTTAAAAAGCATTTGAATTTTTTTAGGTTACTTTGACTCTTTATTAATTTCATCTAATTATTTTTATCTCCCTTAAATTTCTATAAATATACTAAATTTTATTAAAGGGAATGAAATGTTTGGGATTTCCTTTTCCCTTTCTCACATACTTCTAAATTCTTTTAATTTAACTTCCGTTGTTTTTGAAGTCTTATGAGTCGAATTCTTTGAATTCTTTTATTTTTCAAAAAATATTGGTCGCTTTTGATCACTGTTTGAATTTAAATAAGTACTTCTCACTTTTTAAAGTAAATTAGGATCTGGTATCCCTGCAGGTACTATGTTTTTCTTTCATTTAAAGAAATTTTCCCTGAATTAAAGAAACTTTTTTCTTGGGGTAGTTTTACACTATCAAGTCACTAAAAATTTCAACTACTCGAATTATTAATTTTTTATTTATCTATAGAGGCCCTTTTTCCAAAATTTAAATTAATAGCATTTTACAACTAACTAGTGAAATTAAACTAATTTAGACTAAAATATCAACTTAAAAAAAACTTTTACTTCATTTAAGGAGACAATTGTATTGTTTTTTTGAATATTGCAACTTATTTACAACTTTTCAGTTAGATAAATCTTTTATTTTACCTGGTACATCGGTTATACGTAAAAATTATTGCTAAAGTGAATGATATAAAGTAAATAAAATTAAGGGTTTTTGTGGATGTAAAAGAAAGCTTAGGTTTTTCCTGTTTGTAAAAGTCGGCTTTCCATAAAACATACAAGTTTCGTTATATTTAACGGAATTGGCAAATTTGTTTATCATGTAAATGACTAAAGAACGGAGAAAGAAGCTAGTACGTTAGTTATCTCCAATGATAATTACAGGAAAATAGCTTGAGACACAAAATACTCTGATGAAAGAATACAACACTTATTAATGAAACTCTTATCTACAGTTTGTTCTCTAATTGGAAAATATGAGGATCGCTTCTACTTCGATCTTGTTACTGGCAGTGATACTCAATGATATAGGTAAATATAATAATAATTTAATAATATATAATTATTTTTAAAAAATTTGTTGGCTTTCGATAAATAAAATTTGTCGAGTATAATTCATAATCTACTCCATTTACTATTATTCCAATTGCTATCTATTTACATGTGCGTACGTGGAAATTTATACGTGCGCAGATGGTACTCTCGCAACTCTTTTGTTGAAATTTAGATGCCAGCTAATCAGGAAGTTCCTATTTCATCAAACTAGTGTCAACTTATGACTTTTTACAACCGAGCAACGCATTTGAGAATTATAAGCTTTAGCATCCCATAGAAATCAGATATGTCATACATATCGGGTTACTTATAGAGTATCTCGAATTGCCTGGATTCGGATTGATTTGTCTTATGCGTCTTTAAAAATGTCTACGGATGTGTGTATTGAAGCGCTGTACTTACTGTACTAATCTTTGTTAACTAAAACACTATTGCCTATATTTCTTTTTGAAGAGTTGAGTTCCCAGTCCGCCTCCAACCCACAGGACGAGCAACGTGGTACGCCCCACCTGGAACTCAGTCTTTCCCAACCTTCTTCTTCTTCTTCTTCTAGTCGCAAAAATTCTGCTCCTAGGGAGCCCAATCCTTCTCTACGTGCCAGATCAAGGTCTCCTCCTGCCATCTTTTCCCCTGCCGGGACTCCTGATCATCAAGTACTTGGATATGGAATTGGACAGCTTGGTCTCATTCGACTTATTCCCTATACAAATTCATACCGGCGATTCGAATTTCGAAGATACAAATTTCATCCCGATTCGCCAGTTGTACTGCAAGAAAGAAGAGTTGCAAAGGAGCCTCTACCAATTCTGGAACAAATAGTATTAGCAGCATCTAATGGTGACGTTTTTGCAATATTAAAGACTGGTGGTATTCTTGGTGGACTATATAATCCCATAAAAAGAAGGTTCAGGAGAAAAATAAACATAGGAAGCGGTGAGGCTAGAGATTTGACCGAAAAAGAAATGGACGAAGTCCCAGTAGGCCCTGCCCGCCCAATAGATCGCTGTTTCATCAAAGTAGTTACAAAATACGATTCCCTACAGGTACGTCAATAATGTAGTTGAACATAATGTCAATCTTTCAGATAATAAACGTGACTTGTGACCTAGTTTAGTTGGATCAATTTTGGTGTGAAACGAAATTGCTCGACAAAAAAAAAAATATTCGTGTATATTTAAAACCAGTGAATTTAATGAAGCCATAATAAAATCACTAATCAGTAACAGATGTTTAAGAGGCGTCCCTTAAAGAAATTACTACCTTATTTGAGAAGTTGCAGTGCAAATTAGATACTTCATGTAATAGTATGTAGACAATATTATATAAGACTCTGGTCGCATTACTATGGTTAAAACAATTGTTGCAAGCAATTTTTCTGAAATTAAAGAGCTTCAGGAAGTTACAAACAAGCTTTCATCCATTGACAAAAAACTGGCTTTTCAGGTTGCATGCTTGGAGAGAAAATGTATTTTATGGAGCAATCTCCTATATCTAAGTTTTAGAAATGTATACTTTGCCTTTTAAATGTAGGGCAGATGGTCCTTCCCTTATTGAATTGTATACTCCAGGTCCGTCCCGACCGTCCATTATAATTGCGAGACTAAGTCAGCTATAGACGTGTTGTCATCTTATTGTGAATAAGGTTGCAAATTATCTTTTTTTGGATTCTACCTTTCTCTATTTATTCCCACTTATGCGTGATCTGCTTTTCATATTTCGGTTAGTGGTCAATTCATTTGTTACACTGATGTATTTACTATAATTTATTATTAGGTCATGCAGCAGGAAAAGCTTCAGACTTTATAGAGGGGTATATTTAACTTTTCAGCATATTTGTTATTTCATTTCACTTTTGCAAATTTATGACATGGCTTCTCACACTACATAAACTAAAGATCTTGATTTATATAGTACGAGGGTGGATTGATAAGTTTCCGGCCTGACCAAGAAAAACAACGTTTTTAAGAATTTTTTTTTTTTATTTCTCAACATAATCTCCTCCAAGGCT
>NC_046657.1:43692604-43745696 GCF_010883055.1 Belonocnema kinseyi
ACAAGCTATCTAAGGATGGTACTATAGAACGCCACCTCAAGGTAGGCCTAGTGGCGCAATCTCTTGGTCAGGCCGGAAACTTATCAATCCACCCTCGTATATGCTTCCTATCGACTAGTTTCGCTTCTTTGAGTTATTATCGCTTATTGTACCTTTACAATTTACTAGAGCTTCGTATTCTGGAAAGTAATAACGTATACCGAGACTGAAACTGTTTATTTATACCACTGATCTTCGAAGTAATTTAAAATTATCTAAGTACCATAAATACGCTGTTGGCCTCAAGTTGTACCTTTCCGGAACAGCTGCAGGATTGAATAGTCTTCTTAGTCAGACTCAAGAGGACAAGAATCGAGTCGTGCTTTGAGCTAAACATAATTTGCTCGCTTTAAATCATACTAGAATTAACGCTATTGTTATTGGGCTATTGTTATTGTCTCAGTCTCAAGGCAGTTTAGTTATTTTCACCATGTTCTACATCGCAACAGTCTTTTTACGGAAGTTGTCTAGATCGGTTTTCTACGAATCCATTTTTTTCTCAAACCTAATTTTACTTGTGCGGTAATTTTTCTCATATGATGGTCCGAGAAAGAGTTCTCATCCAATACTTTCCAATGTTGCTACCGTTGACTCATTTAATAAACAAAAAAGTGCGGTAGAAAAATTTCTTCTTTAGCATTCAAGCACAGGTCTGAAAAATTTAGCTCAGTGAAATTGTTTTACTTGTCGGTGGAATTCCGTAGTAGATTGAAGTTTTCTTAAATAAGACCAACTTATTGCTTCTGCTGATTATTTTTGAAGACAAAAAACTGTTTGCAGCTTAATGAATTCAAATTTTGAATTCCAAATTGTAAGCTTCATTAATATTTTAAAGCATCTACAATGTCAGAAATCAGAGAATGGACGAGGGTGAAATTCATAAATGCTAACTGTCCTGTTTTAATGGAGTACAAAATGCTACTATTTATATCTTACCTGTCACAGATCGAAACAACTAAGTAAATCTGGTTTCGTTGGAGGGTGTAGACTTTAATCATTGGATATGACTTATGATAAAAGGATTTAAATTTAATTTATATTTCTTAAGTATATTCAAATTTTTCCTAAGAATCAAGTATTTTCACTTCCATCACCAGCTAACTCTACTTCGTTGATTGCTGAGGGGAAAATAAGTCGACCAACTACATAGGGTTCGGTCCATTTTTGCCCTATTTTGCTAACATCTTTGTACAAATTAATTTTTTCTATCCTAAAAATAAGGTTTTGTCCCATGCATTTGGTACATTGTTTTCCCCTCGGCATTCAACGAAGTGAATTTAGCTAACTATGAAGTGAAAATGCATAATTGCAGCAAAGTTTTAGACTTTGTTTGCCCTTTCTCTAGATTACAAGCTATAAATATCAAGCTCTTCCTTACAGAGTGAAACAAATTTTAAGAATCAAGAACCGATATTGTAAGTCAATGTTTTAGTGACCCTGTTGAAGTTAACGTCCTAAATCTATCACCTATGTTTCAAATGCGCAGTAGGCATTGTCGAAAAGGTTTTGGTTATTTTATACAACAATTCCTACTTTTTGTGTGTTTTAACTAATTTGGTAAATTTAAGAGAATGAGTGTTTCAACGCTTGTAGAAAATGAACTCTAATGAAGAATAAGAATAAACTAGTATTTACCCACAATATTTATGTAGTACATAAGAAATATCCCAGCAAAACTCTTGTATATTACATCGGAATTGACTTGAACTTGGTGCTAAAGAGAATTATACCCGGTTATGCAATTCTCCGACAGTAACAAAATGACAGAAGCATTTGTCGAAACCCCACTTCTTGCAAACCTTGTATACGAATAAAGCAAAACTCGAACTCTCATCCTGCCAGCACCGAAGTTTAGGGGCAAATATGCTAACCACTAGAACATAGAGCCGGTTGAATCATATAAAATTAAAAAATTACACAGCCACACAAAAAAAAGTTCGCAGATCTGGTAACAAGACACACATATTCCTATGGATTTTGGGGCGCTGAATTCAAATTCGGTATCAAAAGTCACCCATCACGTCATGGTTGAGGCATAACCTCAAAAAATTACGAAAAATCATGCACTGAGGCAAATAAATTTCAAAATAATGCCAGTGATGAAAATTTTCACTTCAAAAACATGTCGACAACTGTGAAGGATCACCCTTGCCTGACATCAACTAATTTAACATAACTTTACCCAACAGAAACTGATCTCACATAACCTGAATTAACAGAAATTTAATGAACTACACGTAAAGCTCTGGAGGTATATTTTTCCAGTAGCAAATGTGTGCTACATCGAATGGGTCAACTCGAGCCTAACCTAGAAATAAATCTAACCTAGCCTAACCTAACCTAACCTAACCTCACGAAACACAATTAAACTGAATGTGTTGTCCCGTTGTGTTTGCGGTACCGTTTCATTCAGCTTCGGCTTAACCTACATAGAGGTTTAACCTATCCTAACCTAACAAAACCTGACCTAATCTAACCTAGCCGAATGAAATTCAACCACACGTGTAGTTATGTAAGCGTACTCAAGCGTTCCCGTTGTAACACAATAAAATTCAGTTCATTGTACTACAGGTGGTTAAAAATTTAAACGCAGATTACTCATTTGTTTGTATCAATTAAAATGTAATACTGTAACTTAAATATGCAAAAGAATAAGAGTTTGATTAAAAAAAAATTTTCTCTCTGCTTTTCTTAGACTTAAGGGATATATTTATTCTATCTTTCGTGTTTACATTTTATGTTACTTTTTATCGTAATTAAATTGATTTATAGACCTACTTCGGTCTATTTTCTGCCTGATATAACGTGTCCTTTTTTCTTCGAAGGAACGATGCAAAGGGTTACGCTTACGTTTAAGACCTATATTCGTTTCCCTTTTCAACATCCAGCAAAAATCAGCCATCATGACCTCGTCCCATCTACTCTGATATCGTTGTTCCATCACTCTTATGTCTTGATGAAAACGTTCCCCTTGTTCTTCGTTGAAATCACCAACATTTTCTGGAAACTTATCCAGATGGGAATCTAGAAAGTGAAGTTTTAAAATCATCAAGCAGCCTAACTTTTTGTCGTTTCTTATCATTTTCGCAAAAATTTTCTCGTAGTCTGGACTTTTTTTGTTCCCGAGGAAATTCGCGTTTACTGCTTTAAAAGATTCCCGAGCGTTCATTTCAATTTTCGTCATGTGGCTCACGAAATTAGTATCTCTTGTCAATATTCGAATCTGTGGTCCATCAAAGACTCCTTCTTTCAATTCAGCGTCTGAAACATTAGGGAATTTAAGGGATATATACTTATAGCATTGTCCATCTTTGTATAACGTCTTAAAGGCCTTAAAGACCAATGTTTTTTGCTGCAATGATTGGCTCGATCTCTGCTATTCCACAGGTCTATAAAGCATGGCTCTCTCGTGAAACCCGATTGTTGGCCTGATATCATTGTTATGATTTTGAGATCACCACATATTTGTCATTTATGATTCGTGTAATTAACTTTTTCAAGAAGCATTTTCACATTGTTATATTCTTCTTTGATGAACGTTGAGTGAGCTATAGGGATAGGAGCGTAAGTATTCGTGTTATGCAGTGAAACAGCCTTAATGCTGCGTTTTGACGAATCAATGAAAAGTCGCAATTCTTCGTTTCTGTACACATTTTTCTTCAAGTGGTTCATTAGTCCGTTAACGTCAGTGCAGTACACTAAAGACGTCTCTTAGTCTTTAACGAAAATCTTTCAGAATTCTTCGTCCCTGTCGCGATAGAATGAAACTTTTGTCTTTGGCTCTAAAAGATTTCTTCTTTTTAGAAATGAAGCGGCAAATTCAGCGCCGTCTTTCGGTAATCCAAGATCTCTAATAAAATCATTCAGTTCTAGTTGAAACACTAATATTGGAACCTTTAATTTCATTTTATGCACGCCATATTCGTCATCTTTTTCGTCATTTTCATCGGAATCATCAGAACTATTTTCTGTTCGATCACTGGTTTCACTACCGTCTCCATGACGTTGACTTTCAACTTCCATTCTATCATCTTCTAAAGTGCTTAAATCAGTCTGGCGTGCATTTTTATTGATTTCAATCGCTCTTCTGACTCTGTACACATTAACGTACGAAATGTTATTTTTATTTTTGGCGTTGAACTCTTTGACAGAATGCATGCAAAAGTAGCAGTCCTTCGCAATAACGGGGTTTTTCCGTGTGGTTGGTATAGAGTACTTGCGGACTTTTCGTTGTTTGAATTTTTTAGATGATACAACATTAGTCTACAGCAATTTCGCACTTCATATTTACTGCAAATGTAACAGAATGAATCTGAGCTATTCTTGCAGGCATACGATTGAGAAATGCTCGCGGTTTTTTCCTTGTAGCATGAGACTCTACACCAACCAAGTGATCCGTTGATGAAGAGCTACGATTGCATGATGACGACGTTGGAGAGCCCGCTTTCCCACCCTGACCAGACGCCGACACTGGGGTTTTTCCCTGTATCGTAATACACTTTTTACCTGTGTCTGCCATGACGGCATGAACGCCGTTTACTCAGGGACTCAATCAATGTGGATCCGTTGCCCACCGTCACCACATGCAGGTGCCCTGGTTACAGACACAGGCGAATAATGCTAGCAACAAGCGGTTACGAAAATCCAGACATTTACTGCAGATAATGTCAAAATATGACAGTACGCAAGAACAGGGTTGCCAGCGTAATCGGTTAGGTTAGGTCAGATTTTGTTAGGTTGGGATAGGTAAAACCTCTATGTAGGTTAAGCCGAAGCTGAATAAAACGGTACCGCAAACACAACGGGAGAACACAATCAGTTTAATTGTGTACCGTGAGGTTAGGTTAGGTTAGGCTAGGTTAGATCTATTTCTAGGTTAGGCTCGAGTTGACCCATTTGATGTAGCACACATTTGATACTGGCAAAATATGTTTCCAGAGCTTTACGCGAAGTTTAATAAATTTCTGTTAATTCAGGTTAGGTAAGGTTAGCTTCTGTTGGGTAAAGTTATGTTAAATAAGTTGATATCAGGCAAGGGTTGATCCTTCATAGTTGTCGTCATGCTTTTGAAGTGAAAATTTGCATCACTGGCATTATTTTGAAATTTATTTGCCTCAGTGCATGATTTTTCGTCATTTTTTGAAGTTACGGCTCAACGATGACGTGATGGGTGATTTTTGATACCGAATTTTAATTCAGCGCCCAAAAATCCATAGGAATACGTGTGTCTTTTTACCAGATCCGCACACTTTTTTTTGTGTGGCTATGTTATCTATAAGAAGGCCATTTAAAATGCTGCCCGTATATTTTCGTACCTGGAAATAAGAAAAAAAGGCTTATCTTTGGATGGAAGTGTAGGGATTATGCTATTTCTTAGAAGCTTGAAATAAGCCGTTAGAATAGATACGATATACGTTTTCTATTTGAACACCGATTTTTGTAAACATACATAAAAGATTACTTAAATTGCGATATCAGTCTTTATGCATTGCGTAACTACATTTCTGTCCTTCAGCTAATTTATGAAATATAAATGTCATAGAAGAACTAGGTGTTGGTTATTGCTCGATAATATAGTGTTTATATAATTTCAAGTATATCTTTTAAATTTACGCAAACAAGGATTTGAGCTCTTTAATTATCATTTTATCCCAATTGCTATTTTTCTGAAAGAATCTTAATTTGACTTTCTTCAAAATGAGTACAAATTTAATCTGAATTTATAAGGATGGAATTCAAATGTGTTTTTAATATTAAATTGGATTAAAAACTTGTCCCTGTTGACGTGGAATTTGTATGAATTTCAGAACCAGAAAAGAAATTAGCTAAAGTTTAAAGCGGAAATCCGCCTTAGTTTAAATCATGCTTATAAGCAAGAAGTTAAATCCACAACGTTTCAGTATTGATACAATATTTTTTACGAATCTGAAATGAGTCTATGTCAGTACAAACGAAATTTTTTTACGGCAGAAATTTTCTGATAAATGTATCCGCTAAATTCTAAAAAGAGTACGAAAAGCAATCTTACATTGGTCAGGAAAAGGGTGAATGTTAAAATTCTTCCTACAAAGTTAATAAATTAAAAATAAATACCTATGCTAAATATCTTAAATTGCTTCCTTACAGAGGGAGGCTTGTGTTTTGTCATAGATATGCACGACTTACCATTACATTGTTTTGACTATTAGTTTTAGTTCAGCATTTTCATAATAAATTGCAGTAATAATAGTATATCAGTTAACTAAAATAAAGTGAATAATAATCACTGAGAAAGGTGATGAATTAAAATAATTGTTGTTACAGTCAAGAATTTAAAAAAGAGAGAGAATATTGTTACCCAAAGAAATAGCACCATCGAAAAAAAATAAATATCTAGAGAGGATTTCCAAATTGAGCTTTTTGAAGAGACAATCATTTGCCTCACCAAATTGGTTCTGAACAATCTTGTAGTATCACTTCACTGGGAATACAAATTATGACGTGTTGACTTGTTTCAGGATAGTGACGTAAGATCTTGCAGCTATTTTATGGCCTCGCTTTTGTATTTAACGTTTCTGTGTTGAGAAAAGATCAGCACAACATACTTTTGAATATACCTTAAAGAGCTTGTAAGTAATAGGCAACCCACGCATAGGGATTGAAGTTTCGGATATAACCACATGCGCTGTTTGTGCTACCGTATTAACCTTCTGTTTCCTTCCCTGAACAATATTTTTTTTCGAAAGGTCAATTTTTTCGTGGAAAATGGACCATTTATGTAAGGCTTCCGATGAAATAAAACGCGTTTTCCTTTTTTC
Source organism: Belonocnema kinseyi (assembly GCF_010883055.1). Classification (NCBI taxonomy): domain Eukaryota; kingdom Metazoa; phylum Arthropoda; class Insecta; order Hymenoptera; family Cynipidae; genus Belonocnema; species Belonocnema kinseyi. Next base: position 43,699,441 of record NC_046657.1, read on the forward strand.
TTTTTTAATTTTAGGTGTTTTTAATGGTGTGCTCAACGTGCATTGATTGCCCTATTAAACAAACGTCTTGAATTCCCAGAAACTGCCAACGTGTCTCAGAAATTTAGAAAACAAAATTTATTGTATTTATATGGAGAAATCTGATATCATATAGGGAACACAAAATTATTGTACTTTCTGTAATCGCTAGGAATAGTAAAATCAGTCCTGCCGGCTTTAGTTAGCATCGGATCCTTAATTCGCCTAAGATAGGACTCGTTATTAATACAACCAGACATGTCCCGAAAAAACCCCGTAGGCTTCCTCTCTTTCACTTAGAGGAAAGTAGTTTTAGGCTTTCTGTCCAAGATAGATCTCAGATAGAAACGAATAGATGTCCTGTTCTCACTTCAAACCAAAATTTAATTATGAATTCTGGTTAGGTCCCAGATAGACCCGGACAAAATGACAATTCATTGCGTCATCGCAAAATGCCTGAATGTCATTAGAAAAATATTGCAAGTGAAAGTATGAATTGCTCGTTTGAGGCACTGTTAACGAAGATCCCAAATTGATAGCGCCTGTTATTTGAATGGTGGTCCACCATATAAAAAATGTGTGGCTGTCAGAGATGCAAATTAAACTGCATCGAGATTGAGAGATATGATAAGGCAAAAAATCATACCTGCTTCTATCTTATATGTGAAGATGTTACACTTTTTGAAAATCACTTTTTACTTCTTTACTACTATCCTTTGGAAAATGCTTGGTGTTATATCGGTAGATAACTGTTGACTAACCTAAGCAAAATTTGTAAAGGATATGTCTTGAGGTTTTGAAAAAAGTCGATTTTGTTTCCGTTTTCAGTTTAACTTGTACGCTGTTCGTTAGCTTTTGGAATATTTTATTAAACCTTCAGAAAATGCGCTTCAGTGTGTCCAAATATTGATAGAGTAACAGAAATTCCAAAACCGCTAAATAGAATCGGTGTCGGGCAATGAATTGAATTCATTGATATTAAATTCATGCTGATCAATATTGACTGCATAATTATCTTCCTACGTAATAGTACTTTGTAACTATTTTTTAAAAAACTATTTCAAAATTTTATCAGGCAATTCGATTACTCGAACCCTCACATCGCCCAAAAAAGCACAATATTTCTTTCGGCGACTTTCTGCATTTCGTGTCGCCGGAAGCCGTTTCTCTTGGCAAATGAGCGACGTTTGTAGGTTGAACCCGGTTTTTGCATCATAGCCACGGTCTAAATTAAGTAACTGATGAGATGAGGATGTTATAAGTTAATTTAATACGATGTTTGAGATCTTCTGCGATGATGCTGCAGGTACAAAATTAGGAGCATGGTGAAGTTTGGAGTTTGTTTTTATCACTGTTATACTTAAAAAGTGGCCGCGAGCGTTGCAGGTGACAACAGTCGCCTTTGGATGATTTTCAGAGCAATAACTTTCTAAGTGTAGTTTTACACTATCAAATCACTAACAATTTCATCTACTGGAAGTATTAATTTCCTATTTATCTATAGCGGACCTCTTTTATAAATTTAAATTAGTAGCATTTCACTAGTAATTAGTGAAATTTAACTAACTTAGATTAAGATATTAACTTAAAAAATAACCTTTATTTTATTTAAGGAGAAAATTGTCTTCCTTTTTCTGAATTTTTCAACTTATTTCCAACTTTGCAGTTTGATAAATATTTTATTTTACCACACTGATACATGCATTATACGTAAACATTATGGTTAAAGTCAAGGAGATGAAGTAAAAAAAGTTAAGCATTTTTGTAAATGTCAAAAGAAAGCTTAGGTTTTTCCTATTTTGTAAAACTCGGCTTTCCCTAAAACATAGAATTTTTTCTTCATATTTACCGATCTTGGGAAATTTTTTTTTCCTTAAAAATGACTAATGAATGGAAATAGAAGCTCGCACGTTAGTTATCTCTAAAGATAATCACACAAAAATAAACTTGAGGCACCAAATACTCTAATGAAGGCATACAACTGTTATTAGTTAAACCGTTAACTACAGTTTGTTTTGTAATTGGAAAATATGAGAATCTTTTATACTCAGGTGTTGTTATTGGCGGTGATTCTCAACTGTATAGGTAAATATAATAATGCAATACATCTGTAATTGTTTGTAAAGTATTTTTTGGTTTGACACAAATAAAATTTTCCAATACAATTCATAATCTACTCCAGTTGCTTTTATTCCAATGTCTATCTATTGGCCTATTCGTACGTCGAAATTTAAACGTGCGCAGGTGGTACTCTCGCAACTTTTTCGTTGCAATTTAGACTGCAGCTAAGCAGGAAAGTTCCTATTTTATTAAACTGGTTAAAACCAATGATTTTCTAATCGAAGCATAACACATTTGAAAATAATATGCTTCAGCATCCCATTGGAATCAGATATCTTATACATATCGGGTCACTGATAGAGACTTTCTAATTGACTGGATTCGGATTGATTTGTCTTATACGTCTTTCAAAATTTCTACGGATGTGTGTATTGAAGCGCTCTAATTTCTGTACTAAATTTTGTTAACTAAAACACGATTGCCCATGTTTCTTTTTGCAGAGTTAAGTTCACAGTCCGCCTCCAACTCACATGACGAGCAACGCGGTACGCCCCACCTGGAACTCAGTCTTTCGCAACCTTCTTCTTCTTCTAGTCGCAAAAATTCTGCTCCTAGGGAGCCCAATGACCATAGGGAGTCCTGATCATCAAGTACTTGGATATGGAATTAGACAGCTTGGACTTATTCGGCTGATTCCCTATAAAAATTCGCACCGACAATTCGAATTTCGAAGATACACATTTCATCCCGATGCGCCAGTTGTACTGCAAGAAAAAAGAGTTGCGAGGGAACCTCTACCAATTCGGGAACAAATTGTATTAGCAACATCTAATAGTGACGTTTATGTAATATTAAAGACTAGTGGGACTCTTGGTGAATTATATAATCCCATAAAAAGAAGGTTCCGGAGAAAAATAAACATAGGAAGCGGTGAGGCTAAACATTTGACCCAAAGTACATGAAATCGGATTTTACGAAGAGAAATAGACAAATATACGACAATAGACGTGACTTCTGACGTAGTTTAGCTGGCTAAATTTGGCGTCGAACAAAATCGCTCGATAAGAAAGAAAATCTTCGTGTACATTTTAAGCAACCGAGACTGCTCCCGATGACGTAACAGGCCAGAAACGTCTATAGCAACTTAGGAATCCGAATTTATTTAGGCCGTAATAAAATCATTAATCAGTGACAGATATTTGAGAGGCGTCTTATAATCACATGGCTGCTTTACTTGATAAGTTTCAGAGCAAATTAGATACTTCATTCAATAATACGAAGAAAATATTATACAAAACTCTAGCTGCATTACCTTAGTGGGCTAATAAGCCTCAGGAACTTCTTTAATAAATTATGAAATACAAATCAAGCTCATGATGGAAACGTGAGATATGGCTTCTAAAGCAACTTATTGTTATAAAAAATTAAAAAACATTTTTCTATTCCTTTGTGGTTTTTCCCTCTTGTGGTCTTTTATTCACTTAATTTTTTTTTTTTAATTTATTAATCTAATTAGTATATGTTCAGATAATTATTACGGTTTAGTTCGATTTAAAAGTGGCTCCAAACCAATTTTTTTCATTTCTTTTTGAAAGTATTACTTACTTTCGCATGTTCGTTTCACGATGAAATAGATCTAAGTAATAGATCAGACGCCCTTTCTAGTTCTGCGTTTTTTGTACTTTAGGAAATGACTCCACACCGCCTACGCAGTTTGTGCTCTAATTCAGCTCTCTCATGAGATTAGGATTCCTTTGCTTTTTGCCTGTGACGCAAACTTTCACCACATAGTGTGAGTGAGTACAAAGATAATATTTTGGTGATATTCAAACTTTTTATAATAAAAAATGGAGTAAGGTTCTCCATTTCATTAATAGCATCTATTTAATATTACTCCCTTTTCGCGAAGAAAATTAATATACCTTTGGCAACGTAACCTCGAATTGGTATCATTCATATTAATTATGTTGGTACCCAGATCTTTGTCGAATCAGAAACTCAAGTCATCGAAAATAGCTGACAATATTAAGGTTATGATGTATACAAAGGAAAATATTTCCTTTGCTTTTCTGTTGACTCAAATTAAAATTATGCGAGTTAGGTAGAGGGATGGCTTTAGAATTGAAAACGGTTGTTTTCTCGTGAATGGTTGCACAGTGCTTAGATTCAAAATTAAATAAATCTGTTTTTTATTATGAAAAATACATACGGTGGTCTTTATCTCACTTCAATTTAAATATACGAATATCCTCCACTGCACATATTACTATTTAAACTCTCGAAATACAGTCAGTGGAGTTATGTAACAATCTCCTTATCGTTTTGATGCTTTATGATTTCGTGACTTTTTGAAATTAAACATAACTAAATTCAGTACGGATTATTATACGTAAGAAAAGAGTGGGGCTCAACTACTTTTCTGGGGCCATAGGGAAGAATCGACTAAGGAAAAATATTTGGGAACGGGAAAAGCGACTAAAGATCCACAGAAGATCATGTTTTATGGTGATTCGCAAATTAACGACTCTGAGGATTTGATTGGTTGACTACTATTGGACCAATCTTGGAAACTCTCATGGCCAAGTAGCAAAATCAACTTTAGGAAAAATGCCAGAGACATCAAATATACAATAGGCAGTTCAAAATATTAAACTTCAAATACGAGTATTAGCAGTATATTTAAAAAAAATTTTGTGGCTGCCCGTCGCTTTAATTCAATTTATTACAACTATGGCATGCCGCTCAAGTTGGAAGCTCATCGCCCTCCTTTCTGGGCTGTCACATACCAACTTATGACACTGTCTCTCTCTATATCCCTGCTTGAGATGCATGTGCGGAAAGTTTTTATGAATTTGAAGCCTTTCTTTATTTGAATTGGTCTCATTTCTAAAATTTGCATTTCACTGTTATTACTTATAACCCTAGTGTTTTTAATCCCTAAATTCCAGATATTTGCACTTGCGCGGCGGTCCATCGCGTCAACCGCCCTGGCGGTTATCGCAATGTGTAGGAGCTCGTCAGAGCATGTATCCTATCGCTGCTGTTGATGTGTTCCTTATTGTTACCTTCGGGCTTTCAATCGCTACCGTTTATAATCACCACAGTCCAGCCTTGAGCTTTCGCACCTGAGGTTAATGATGCGCAACTACATCAACTACAATGAAGTAAGCCTTTCTGTGGAGCTATTCCCTCACTAGGCCTTCAACTCATCTGGTGTCGAGTAGTCTTTGGCGTAGCATGTTTCCTATCCATATTACTAACTGGCCTAGCGCACCCACCTTATTCAAACTGCTATCCTAATATTGCTGCGGCAGCATGGAACGCAGTTAACATTTAGAGCAGCCCGCTTTAAAGGCCTCCTGCCCTCTAAACAATGGCCCGAGCATTCATCCTCGCGGTCAGTTTAAGTTCACTAAAAGCTTGGAAATTGGATTTCCATCTGGAGATTCAGTGCTTCTTTCCCTAGAGTATACTCGCCATCAACAAACCATATAAGGTCCAGGCGACCCTTATAATTTTTTCTGGGTCACCTTTAATATTCCGATTTGTAGGTTTTTATGTATTTATTTTATTCATTCTAAGCCATATCGCAGATGTCTCAGTCTCAAGACAGTTTAGTTATTTTTACCATGTTGTTGCTGGATGAATTCAAGTTTTAAATTCAAAATTGTAAGCTAGATTCAATCGCCAGATAATTTCACTTCATTGATTGCTTAGGGAAAAATAATCGACCTTTAGATTACATGCTATAAATATAAAGCTCTTGCTTACAAAGTGAAATAATTTATAAGAATCAAGAACCGATTTTTTAAGTCAATGGTTAAGTTATCGTGTTGGAGTTACCATCCTACATCTATCACCTACGTTTTAAAATACGTAGCTGACAATGTCGAAATGGTTTTGGTTGTTTTATACAACCATTTCTATTTTTATGTGTTTAGACTGATTTGGTAAAGTTAAGAGAATACGTGTTTCAACTATTCTATAAAATGAACTTTACTGAAGAATAATAAACAACTAGTATTTACCCACAATATAGACTCAAGCTCTAGTCCTGCTAGCACTAAAGTTGAGGGCAAATATGCTAACCATTAGACCATAGGGCCAGTTGAATCATATGAAATTCAAAAAATATTGTTATTTTAATTTTCTAAATAAGGTATTTTTGGAGAAAGGTAGCCCTGTATACGTCTCCCTACACTCTAGTATAATTCAATCAAAGAAATAATTCCCTTAACAAGTAACAAAAGCCACCTTTATTGATATTAATGTTCTAGTCTAATATGGCCAAAGAAATCATTCCTTTAAAAAGTAAAGAAAAGCCAATTTTTTGACATTAATATTTTCCTCGGCACAACAGAGTTATCAAATAATTCGTGTTGATGGTCTTAAGGATAAAAATCTACTTCCTGAATATCCAATTATCTATAAAGAAGGCTATTAAAAATGCCACTAAAGAAAAAAAGGCTTATATTTTGGATGGCAGTATAGGGATTATGCTATTTTCTAGAAGCCTGAAATGATTACAAAAATTACGATATCAGTCTTTACACATTTCGCAACTACCTTTCTGTCCTTCAGCTGATTTATGAAATATAAATATCATAGAAGAACAAGATGTTGGCTTCTAAACCATGGAATAACGAATACAGTATTTATTATAATGAAGCAATCGAATTTTCATAAGATATAATCACATTATTGTTTAATCATATAATGTTTGTATAATTTTAAGTACATCTTTTAAATCTATCCAAACAAGGATTTGCGCTCTTTAATTATCCTTTTATCCCAATTGCGATTTTTCTGAAAGAATCTCAATTTAAGATTAATCGAAATGAGTACGAATTTAATCTGAATTAATAATGATGGAATTCGAATGTGTTTTTTATATTAAATTTGATTCAAAAAGTGTCCTTCTGGATGCGGAATTTGTATGACCTTCAAACCCAGAAAGTAAATTAATTGAAATTTAAAGCGGAAATCCGTCGTAGTTCAAATCATGTTTATAAGCAAAAATTTAAATCCAAAACGTTTCAGTATTGATACAATATTTTTAAGAATCTGAAATAAGTCTATGTCAGTACAAACGAAATTTTTTTACGGCACAAATTTTCTGATAAATGTATCCGCTGAAATCTAAAAAGAGTACGAGAAGCAATATCACATAGGTCAGGAAAAGGGTGAATGTTGAAATTCTTCCTGCAAATTAGTAAATTAAAAATAAATACCTATGCTAAATATCTTAAATTGCTTTCTTATAGAGGAAGGCTTGTGTTTTGTCATAGATATGCACGACTTACGTTTACATTGTTTTGACTATTAGTTTTCGTTCGGCATTTTTATAATAAATTACAGTAATGATAGTATATGAATTAACTGAAATAGAGCCAATCATAATCACTGAGACAGGTAATGCATTACAATAATTGTAGTTATATTCAAAAAATTAAAAATGACAGAGAATATTGTTATTTAAAGAAATGGCAGCATCGAGAAACATTAAGTATCTAGAGAGGATTTCCAAATAAAGCGTTTTGAAGAGAGAATAATTTCAATTACCAAATTGGTACTAAACAATGTTGTAGTGTTACTTCATTGTATCCAAATTATGATGTGTTGACTTGTTTCAGAATAGCGAGCTGAGATCTTGCAGCAATGGGCGAGATCCCTAAGACAAGAGTAACAACTTTCCTTTTTAGTTTATTGAGGACTAATTTCGGATGATATTTTGAATGAACTTATTTATAGTCTTTATTAAGTTAAAGCAAAATTCTAAATTTTAGATATAGTTCGAAAGATTTTCCTTCAGGTGAGTATTCGATCTAAACGTAGCAGAATTGGTCTTAAATCAAAGTAGCGCACCCGCTGCTTGTTCTTGCGACTGCTTCTCTGAAGAATTAAGATAAAAGATAAATCCCTAAGTTTTCTTATTTAATTTATTCATAGATTTGGTTTTAACACGTAGGACTATATATTTGAGGATTTATAGTTATAAAAGCAACCCTACTTAATGTTCTTCTAAATTCTAATACCTGCGAAACTAGCTGAACTGGCTAAATTGGCTGATATGACTGAAGCGACTGAACTGATTGCACCTGCTGAATAGTTTGAACTGTGTGAGCTAACTGAACAGACTGAACGACGTTCAGCTATTTTATGGTCTGGCTTTTTATTTATCGTTTCTGTATTGAGAAAAGATCAGTAGAACTTACTTTCGAATGTACCTTTAAGAGCTTGTAAGTAACAGGCAACCCACGCATAGGGGTTAAAGTTTCGGATATAACCACATGTACTCTTTCTGCTTTCCCTTTCGACTATCTGTATGCCACTCAATCCCGTTGTCTATCGAGTTAGCACAATAACTTAAGATAATTGCAACAATGTTCTATTTGTATTTTACTGCTAATTATTCGTGTAAAAAATTATTTTTTCATTCTTTTTTTATTATAAAAGTGTACTTTAAAACCATGATTAGGTATTTTTAGGTAATTAGGTAATTTTTTATGCTTAACTAATGAGCTAAGACAATATAATAAAATATTCTTGCTTAACTCATATTTCGATATGAAAAAAGAAATTTACATCATTGAAACTTATGGTTTAAAATTGTTCTTACTTTTTGTTAAAGAAATAACATTTAATGGGTTGCAGCAGTGTTTCAAAACGAGTGTGTTATTTAAATGATTATCACGATAATTCTAAATCAATCCAAAAATTCTATAGCCTCTTCCCACCATTCTTCCCTTTTTTAAATAATAATAATAATAATAATAATAATAGCCGCTCGCAATTGTATACCTACAACATCATCGCAGGAGGTTTGAAGTATCGTATTAAATTATTTGAATTAATTTATAACATTCAAATCTCATCAGTCACTTGACTTAGTCTGTGGCTATGATGTATAACCGGGTTCACCCGAGTAAAAGTTGAATAAAATATACTATATAATAGGAAAATATGCCGTCCCTGTTCTATATGCCATCCCTGTCCTCACTTACTCCTTCAGGCTCATAAAATGGTCTAACACTGGCCTTGAAAAGATAAACAGAATTGTTCGCGTAGAAATGACGAAGCACCGAATGCACCACAGAAATTCAGCGATTGAAAGGCTAGTTCTTCCACGACATTTAGGGAGTAGGGTTGTTGTAGATGTCAAAAAACTGTGTGAGCCACAATTTATACAGTTGCGAGACTATTTTAACAGCAAACGAAATATTGCGCTTTACAGTATCATCTGTCAAGCGGATCTTGACTACACGCCCTTAAATTTGTCCTTAAATGGGGCCTTAAATATCAGAGCAGAAACCATAGAGGAATTAGGAATACAATGGAGGCAGAAAGCCATCCATAGCGAACACCCCAACATGTTAGATCAAATTGAAGTGAATAGTGTGGCATCTAATATTTGGCTAAGAAAAGGTATTCTGTAGCCAGAGACGGAAGGATTCGTCATTGCGACACAGGACAAGATCAGGAATTATCGCAAACACGTGTTACATCAAGACGTGGTTGACCGGTGCCGATTATGTGGAGATACCAACGAATCCATCGAGCACGTTATTGATTGCTGTCGCGTAATGGCTCAGAGAAAATATACGCACAGACATAATGATGTAGCAGGAATTATACATCAACAACTTATCCTAAGCTTAGGACTCTTAAAATAATGAATGGCCTTCAATAGATACATTCCATTGACCGTTTTAGAAAGCGAAGATTACACCTAATATTGGGATGTTACTATCTAAACGGATCATTACATTCGGGCCAATCAACCTGAAATCTTGATGCGAGAAAAAAAAGGTGGAAGTGTCTACATTATCGACATTGCTTGTCCGCTTAACCGAAATTTGCAGTCAACCTATACAGCCAAGATCCACAAGTATAGCGAGTTAAGGCATGAAGTAAAGACAATATGGAGGAATGTCAATCATACATCTAATCATCTCATTGTGATTTTGGCTAAAGGCAATGTGCACGCAAGATGCACTAAACATCTTGAACATTTTGGAGTCAGTAGGGTATTGGCAGCAGCTCAGCAGGCGATTTCATTAAACATCTGTCTCATTGTAAGAAACATTCTTGACCATCAGAAAGCGAGCGACTAAAAATCCGTGGAGTCGCAGATGGTAGCTCTAAGAAAGCATCCATAGGTGACCTACAACATCATCGCAGGAGATTTCAAGCATCGTATTAAATTATTTGAATTAACTTATAACATTCTAATCTCATCAGTCACTTGACTTAGTCTGCGGCTATGATGTCTAACCGGGTTCACTCAAGTAAAAGTTTAATAAAACATAAAATAATAGAAAAAACTAAACAGCGTTAAAAATCAGGAGGTTAAATTGTAACGCTATTCAGTTTGAGAAATGAAATTTTTATGGATTTTTGGCTATTTCGTACCCACTGACTACGATTTTTAAATACATTTCTAGAACCATAATAATTCAATACAACTGGCTTGTTTTACATATATTCATATATCTAGGAAGTAATGTACACCATTAAAACTGTACATTTTTAGATTACTATTTATAAGAATGCCATGTAATTGTCCAAATTTTCCTAGTCTTATTTTTAACAGATCTTTACGTTTCAGCAGACACAGCGTCAGAAAATCATAAAATATTTATTTCCAATCGAAAATGAGTTATACATAACCTAAAAGCGTATTATTCATCAGATTATTGGCTATCAAGGATTTTTCAATGAAAAGTACTGAGTACTTCTATTTAGTCTAGAGAAAACGGAAGACTTCTAAAACATAACCAGAATTCCATTAAAAACAACTATTTAATTAAGAGGAAACGGACAACCTAGAAGATAATACCTAAAACTGCATTATTTGTCAATTTTATTACCAGCTTACCCCATTTTTGTCATAATAAATTGGTCTCGTTCCCTCCAAAAAAAGTAAGAGATAACCTTGAAATATATTTTCGAACTGTATTTTATAATTTAGCGTTTTCATAACCAAAAAATATTTATTTAAACCGACAACGAAATAAATTACCTACATTTGCATGAATTGCAAATTATCTTGGCCATCCAATCTTTTTATAACACAAAAGTACATGCATTATTTTTAAATTGTATTTTTAACATCGCCTTTTCCCACAATAAAATATTAATTTCCCAACGAAAATAAGCAAGGCAAACAAAAAATACATTATTAGTGAAATTTATTGGCTATTCAATCATTTTTTATTAAGAAATAACCATTAATAAGAAGGAATAAAAAGTCATTAATTATTGTTTATATTGTAGAATTCCATATTTTATTTCTCACTTGGTTTTTTCTTGCAAAAAATACTCATGATAGATAGCCCACAAAAGGGGAGTCTAACATAAAATTGTTTTATCATAATACACGCCCGATAATTACAGTCTGAAGGTAGCCACGCCTGGGACAAGATATGCTTTGAAGAATCGATCCAAGGGCCAAACTTCTCCCTAGCATTTGAAATTAGCGCACGCGGAAGTGTCGATTTCGTCTGACTTCGCCCGACTTCACTTTTACTTAAGACACTTAAGACTTCATGCAAAATTCTTACGTTCGAAACGTCCGACTTCAGAGTAAATAGCCCCTAGCCCCAGACCTCTTGATCAAGCTCATTATGTCAATCACTGATCGCAATTTAATTTTTTCAAGCTTCACAAAATGGGACCCAGGTGGTTGTTGCCTGAGCCTAGCTAATACCGGAATCTGGCATGTATATATTTTGCTGCATGTTTTGTACTCTGTCGTCGGGTTATATCCCATTTTGTGCATATGATAGATCAATTCGTTGTGCCCAGTGAGCATCGGAACCACTGTCCTTACCTCTTTCTTTGGAAAACCCAGGATTTCCCTGGCTCTATCCAATCTGCACGTATAGCCCAGAATAGATTTCACCTGTCGGTAACCCTGGATGTGCTTCCAGTATTCCCAGTGTTTTGAATGGAAACAGCTTTTGATGGCAAGACCGATACATCAAACTGCCGGCCTCAGTACCGGTTCCGACCTTATTTGTTTACTTTCCACGCAGAATTGTGCCAACTGGTCCGCTTTTTCGCCGCCCTTGATCCCTGTGTGACCAGCAACGCATATGAGAGCCACTTTGTTGTTTTCTGCAAGTTGGTTTAATTCCAATTTGCATTGCCAAGTCAGTTCTAATGTTATATCTGTTTTCCATACACCAGTCAGTGTCGCTTGGCTGTCTGAGAAGATCGTAATCCGCCTGCCATGAGCTATTTCTTTTAATAATATTTTAAGACAGCGAAGGGAAGCTACGACCTCCGCCTGAAAAATCGTAGAACGTTTCCCAAGCGGGACAGCCATCCTCCTCGTTCTCCCGCTGTCAGAGACTCCTTGTCCTTACCCTTCCTCACCCTTGCAGTTATCTATATACCATATGTACATTGGGAGGATCGGGTTGCCATTTTCTTCCAGATATCACTGCTTGGAGTGTAGAAGCGCAAAACGTTGGTGAAGTTGAAGAGTTTTGTTATTTTATCACCACGTCAACCAAAAAGCTCTCATGCACATACAAACATTTAAAGCAATACCATAAATTTTCTTGCGAAAATGACCATGCTGGTCTATTCCAGATTTCGCTAGGGCCTTAATCTGTCGCACCGGAGCTCTACGATGTGCATCTACAACCTTGTTAGACCGGTCACTATGTGATAACAGTCACTATATGTTAAGTTTACGGTCAAGCAAATGCTTAACCATTCCTTTCACAGGGTAAGAAAAACGTTTATATTATATCTGCCCTGTAACGGAAAAAATTGTTACGCTACATTTTTTTGAAAAATATGTTTTTGGTATGAGTGGCATCGTATTGAGCAACTTGACGTAATACAATAAAGTGAGCTATGTGTAGACTACTGTTTCTCTGGGATTGTAAAAAAGGTATAGCACAACAGATTTTTAACGCAGCGCTACACGAATTAAATAGAATAGCCAATTACGAGAAAATAATATTTCATTGTACGATTTTCAAATTTCATTAATCATATTTTAGTTTTTTAATTTTATTAATTAATAATATTAGACTTTTCCAACTTCAACTGGGCTGTCTTAGTAAATATTACATTAATTTTCCATATAAAATCGGCTTTACGTAATGCGACAATATCATGCCAAGTGTGTTATCAGATTTAACAAACTCAGTAATTTTTTTCCTTGAAACTGACTAATGAAATGTAAATAGAATCTTGGACGAGTTTATTATCTAAAGATAGTTCCAGAAGGATAAGCTTGAAGCAAGACGTACTTTAATAAAGGGATAAAATACTTAATAGTAATACTGATAGTTAAAGTTTGTTATAGAATTTAAAAAGATGAGGATGGTTTATACTTTTTTGTTGTTCTTGGCAATTATTCTAAATTATATAGGTAAATATAACAATCTACTACATCTTTAGTTGTTTATGAAATATTTTTGGGCTTCCAATCAATAATACTTTGTGCAATTTAATCCGAATTCCACCCCTATAGATTTGTTTTAAAGTCTAGTTATTAACATATGTTCAGATGTAAGTGTCCATATGTTCATCTTGAATTTTAGACGTGCACATATGGCACTCTCCCAAATATACGCATGCACAGATGGTACACTTCTAAGTGCACGCGAAAAATTCTTTCCGACAAAAATTCCTGAAAATAACCATGACAGGTTTTTAAACAAATATATTTAAGTAATGAACTGTCAATAAATCTGAATCATATGTTAGCTCACTTGAGCTTTGCACAATTCAATTTAGGGAGTGCAACTTCTTTCATATAGAAAGTAAACTTGGTCACATTTTTCTTCTAAAGATTTGTAAAATTCCTGAAAATGGCTGAAAATGGCTGAAAATGGCTGTAGCAGACGACACTGGCCTCGCGTCGTTTTTCGGTCGCATCCTTAGACTACCTTGCCCTTTGTAACGGGAAATTTTATAGCGGGACTGCAGTGCTCATGCAGCTTCTTCAATAAATTCCTTAAATCATAAACTTCAGACAACTTCGTCAATTTTCATTCAATTTAATTGAAACCAAGATCATTTGACGTGGCATTAAATTTACTTACAAAATATTGTATTGAAAAAATCTACAAGGTCAAATAATATCGTAAAAATATTGTCAAAGTTGAAAAAAAGAACAATCTCAAATACTTTCCACTGCATTTTTCCCAGTATTCTAAACAAAATAAGCCATGCACGATCGCAAAAATCTGTTTTGCACCTTTTCAAATTGTTCTAATAATTATATTTGTTAACTTAAATTAATTATTAACTCGTCTTATTTAAAAATTTCACAAAAAGTGGAAAACTTGAGAAAAAATTGCAACTTTCTAGCAATATTTTAAGATAATATTGCTATAAATAATAATTAATTGTACAAACAATTATTTCTGATAAGTTTAATTAATCGTTGCTTGGTCTCGCTCAAAAGTTTAAAAATTCGGAAAAAAGCGATTTTCTAACTCTATTCCAAAAGAAGATAGTTAAAGACAATAAGAAATTCTTCAAACAATTTATAAACAAATTTTGTTACAAGTAAAAAGTAGTATACTATGTACTAGAAGCAATTTGTATTAAAAAATCATAACCTTTTTGAGTTTTTTGGGACGCCATGAAACAGTCTTATGGGGGCGATATTTAACGAGTAGTTTTTGATTTGTATTACATGGTTCATTGTCAAGTGAAATGCTGAGTTTTTACTCGATACAATTAAGATTGCTAATTCTGAATCAATTTACAAAACACGTATTTTTTTCTTATGGAAAATACGTGTTGAACTTCAAAGGGCTTGCGAAACCTCTAAACATAATTTTTTAAATCATTTATTATTTTGTGAATTTAAACAAATTTGAGAGCGATACGCATAAACATTTAAGAAAAAATAGATCATGCATTTTCGGACCATTCTAGACTGCCCCATCTGTGCACGTGCACAGTGGCACCGTGCCAAATCTGCACATCGAAATTCATTGTTGCACAAATAAAGAATTGCAGATTGACTGGTTTCTGCTAAAAATTATTCTGATAAGAACAATATTGTCATAAGGGATTCATGGTATCCGAACACAGGAGTATGTTTTTCAAGAAATTATTTATTCTCCATTTCTTTTCACAGAATTTAGTTTAGAATCCGGCTATAATTCGAATGACGACTCGTCTGATAATCTCCACATGCAAGTGGGTCTTGATACACCTTCTACTTCTTCTTCTCGTCGCATACCACATTCATCTGATGAGTCGGAGCCTCCTTCACGTGACCGGTCCAGGTCTCCTTATACCAGGAGTCCTGATCATCTGGTACTTGGATATGGAATTGGGCAGCTTGGACTTATTCGGCTTATTCCATATAAGAATCCGTACCGTCGATTCGAATTTCGAAGGTACACCTTTCATCCCAATTCGCCACTTGTACTGAACCCAAACGATCCAGTAAATGCGCCCTTGCCAACCTTACAACAAATTGTACTTGCAACATTCAACGGTAACGTTTTTGCAATATTGGAGAGTGGTGATCTTTGTGGAATATATAATTCTCAAGGAAATAAGAACCGGGCGACAATTAACATAGGGAGTGGAAAGGTTGCAGACTTGACCACAGAAGAAGTTGAGGAAGTTCCGCTAGGCTCCCTCCACACAATGAGCGGGCATTTTAAAATAGTAGTTGTAAAATACGACTCTCTAAACCAATAGACTTTTTCATTCTGGACCATAGACCTACTTTACGCCCAGCAAATTTAACATTAAAATGCCCGACTATTCCAGTGATTTGAATATGCAACTGCCGACAAGTCTAGGACCACAAGCGCTAATACGGTTGAAGATAAAAAGACCAATGAGAGAGTTTTCTGTTCACTATAGCAGTTTTCCTCTTGCCTGGACAAACATCCTGGCGAATGCGAGTACATTATAACGAAGTCCGATGCAGCCGCGATTTATCACTGAATTTAATTAAATGTATACATTGGTTCTAAACTTACCTTAATAAAATAAAGTTTTCAGAGTGATTTTTATGTGTATCTTTAACAAAATCGTTGAAACTTTAGACAAAATAAATTATTAGAACAAGTAGCTCGCTAAGATATTATTTTTAAGATTTTAAAATCCAAAAGATATTCACAGAGAAAATAAAATTCAATTATGCAAAATATTTTATTGGTGATTAAGAATTGTCTATGTTTAAGGATTGAAATTTATTTCAAGCAACCGAATTATTTCTAATTAAATTAAATGTAAGAATTGAATCTTATATTAATTTTGATAAAGTAGTTGATCGGGCTCATCCTAAAGATACGATCATTAGAATGAGCGCTATCAACCTGTGTATCAGTTTCCTCCCAAAAATCTTTTTATCCCATATTTAAAGTAAGTTTAGGATTAAAATCAGAAATGAAACATTGAAAATGGCAGATCCAGTATGGTGACTAGAAATAACTTTCTGTGGAAACTATAATAAGAATGCAAACTTCTGATAATTGGGTACGTGGTCTAGGACCAAAATAATTTAGTAACACAGATAAATAGAGTTTCTCCTTTTTCAGTATATTAAAACCTCGTTGAAAACTTCATTCTCAATAAGCTGATACCATGTGCAAAATAAAGGCTAATTTGGTTGGCAAATTTTTGCCAACTGAAAGTTTCACGAGAAAAGTCTGTTTTATTTCAGAGTCCGATTTCTCCGGCATATTGAAATTTGCGGTGACCATATCAGCATGATGTATCTAACTTAATTCTGCATGAGCTTTATTTACTAGGAAGATTACAAATCACTAGGCACAAATTTACGAGATAGAGCAGCTTAGGCCTTTCAGCCAAAATTTATATATTGTTATTGCAGTCGTAGAAATCCTACTCTATGCGCATTCCGCGGATTCTCAGTTGTGGGCACACAGTGCCACATATGATGTATTTTAAAATCGACTCATTCTGTCAGTTACTCGATTGGCACCAAAAGTTTGTCAATATTTGGCCTATAGCCTTACAAGGGGACCAAGAAAAAATGTTTAATTCCACGGAAAATTGAGTTGAAGCATAATCTAATTAGAGCGCAGTTCGAACATTTAGACTCGTCAGACTATCTAGAAAACTCTCTTCTCCTATGCCAATTTGTAAAGGACATATCTGAAAGCGACATTTTTTTTCTTTGTTAGTTTTTGGAATACTGTCATTGCATTTGTCCATTTTTAGTATGAGGAAGAATTAAATATAAACCGGACATTTTTATAACTTTTTGTCAAATCAAAATATTCAAAAAGTAAAACAATTATTCGTTATCCGTTCTTGCTAGTGTAGGGACTCTTCACAGAGCCTTCACCCTATCGCCGATGTCGCAGTTTATCCTGCATCGTTTTAATATTTGAGTATCTAGATCAATCTATTTTGCTTTCCAGGATTACTCTCAGCTATTAAAATGAATTTGAGACCATCAGCCTTTCACTACGGAATTAGAGGGCGTCAATCTTCTATCCTTTGTACTTCCTCGTACAAAATAACAGTTCTGTTTTTTTTTCGACGCGCAACCGCATCAATTTCAATGCAATAGACCATTCCGCGCAGAAATTCCATAACGAGGCGTTTACCCCATCAGGTTTCAAGTTGTCCGCGGCGTAGCATGCTTCCAATCCAAATTAATAACTGGTCTGACATACACAAGTGGTTCAAACTGCTGTCCTAATTTTGCCGCGGCAACATGGAGGGCATCTTTCATTCAGAGCAGCCCGCTTGAAAGGGGTTCTGCCCTCTGACAGCAGAGACGCTTGACTTACCTTATCCCTAATAATCTCTCGACCAGTTGCTTTAGCGCATTTATAATGAAGAACGTCAAAATGATCGACCGGCAAAATTTTGCAGCAGTGTGGTACTTACTCCTACATTTGGGAGTAAGGGCCTCTCTTCCTTCTATCTATGTAGATGGACCTGTTAGATGGCAATGTTTGTCTTAAATAGTTTTGTTCGCCAGGGAGGACATTGAAGTCAATGTACTTTTGTGAGAGCATTTTAGACGTGATCCATTTCCGGTGATGTTATAAGACAGATGAACCCATGGCCATTCCACCTTCTTGATATTATTCTCTGAAGCGATGAAAATTCCGTCCACTTTCTCACACACCTGGCACGAGCATTCCTCCTCTCAATCAGTTCCAGTTCACTGAAAACCTGGAAACTGAACTTCCAATTGCGATTCAATGTTGCTTCTTTGTCTAGGGCAAACTCGCTATCATCGAGCCATATTCATTCTGATTCCTCTCGTAGATGTCGCAGTCTCAAGGGAGTTTAGTTATGCTTAACATGCTGTACATCGTACCAATCTTTTTATGGAGTTTTCTAGGTGGTTGTTGCACAAAACTTTTCTTTTCATATACTTATATTTGTGGTCCAAAAGAGAGCTCTTATTCTTAATTTTCCACTATTGCTACCGCTGACTCATTTAATGAGCAATAGAAATGCTGGAGAAAAAAGTGCTCATTAGTTGCCAAATATAGATCTGAAAAGTTTAGCCAAAAAATTTGTTTTTCTATCATTGGAATTCTTTAGTAGATTCAAATTTTAGATTACGGTGTTAGAGCATCTATAATGTCAGGAATCAGAGAATGATGAAGGGTGAAATCCATATCAATTTTAAAACTTGCTGCTTGACTAAATGGATCAAAAATACAAGGGGTGTAGAACAAACTCGAAGTTCGAACAAGTCAAATTCAAAAAATATTATTCTAAAGCTTTTCGGTGAGATCTTTTTGCAAAGAAGGTAGTCCTGTACACATCCCACTATATGCCACTAGAATGAGGCGGAAGAAATGGTTTTATTATCAAGTAACGATAGGCTGTTTTTCAATTAGTGTTTTCATATGTACAACGAAGTTATAAAATAATTTGGTTTGATGGTCCTAAGGTCCCTACGAATTTTTGAATAGAAGGAGCATTCCTTTATTGAAGAATTTATGTCTCTCAACCGTCTTATTCTCGTACCAGAAATGAAAGAAAAAAAATAAATAAGGAAAGGTTTACCTTTGTATGAAAAATTATGGATATTACTAATTTTCTGAAGCCTAAAATGAGCCGTTCGAATAAGTGCAATATAAATTTTTCATAAGAACACAGAATTTTTATATAAGATTCATAAACGATTACTTAATTGCGATATCATTCTTACGCATTTCGTAACTAACTTGCTGTCCTTTAGCTGATTCATGAAATACAAATATCATAGAGAAACAAGGTTTTGTCTTCTAAACCATGAGATAACGAATATAGTATTTATTATAATGAGGCAACTAAATATTCTGAAGCTCTTTTAACAAAAAAGAATTCACAATCACAAAATTGCAGCAGTGTATATTTTCAGTCTTAATTTAAAAATTTTTGCGCAAGAATGTGGTGAAACTGTTAAGACCGAGCGCGTAGCGTGAGGCAAATACATAATGAAGCGCGAAATAAATACGTGTTCCCTGGATTTTTTAGTTTAAGAATTTGAACAAGAATCAGAAATTAATTTAATTATTTAATTAAAAACTTAAATATTAAAATTTTAATTTAGAAAATCTCAATGTCTTAGATAGCTAGGGCGTCCGGTAGATATTTAGGTTTAGACTCAAGTGTAGGTAGTTTAGGTGGTGTTCAAGTCACCAGCGAGTTTGATTTTCCAACGCGTTTGAGGGTGCGATTCAGTTTGTAAGTGACCTCGTGTGAAATTGTATAATTTAAAAAATAAATTAATGACAGTGATAATCTATAGCACCATTTTTTTGCAAATTCATCGTTATATTACATCATCTGTTTCGATGTTATATATCGAATAGATTCCAGCTAGGACCAGATGAAACCCAAATATATCTTTCCAAGCGCCCCATTCAGGTCCTGGAAAGGCCGGGATATGGAATTGTAGGCCGATTATATTCCCGGCTAGCACCCGATAAGATCTGGACAGAACTCGCTGGTGCCCTGTATATATACCGGATAGCCCCCAATGTGAAAATGTTTGCCGAATAGATCCCGACTAGGATCGTGTAAGAACCGGATACAATTTCCAACTGCTCCATAAAGGTGACCCGATAGAAACCGAGGTAAAACCGAATTCGCGCACAATTACTTGTTCTGTTCACAACCTGTTCACAAATCTGAATTCACAATAATATTCTACAAGATTTCAATATAATTTCATTTTCGTCATTTTTATTTTAAAAATCTTCAGTCAGGTATTAACTTTAGAATCGATCATTTCAGACAGATCCTAGTTTATAACGTCAGAAATTGAATAAACATCCAAATATTATAATTAGAATTTTTATAATAAAGTTGAAAATTAATTGAAGAAACGATTTAAATTTCGCAGAATTAAATAATTTTTTATTTAATTCATTGGTAAATTTGACAAGCTGAACATTATTACAAACTTTAAAAATTGAACAAATTAATGAAAAGTTAATACAAATTTTAAAATTGTTGAAATCAAATAGTTATGAAAATTTGGTGATTTCTGATCTGATCGCAGAGGAAACAAGTGCTTCAAGAAAATGCATCAGCATAGCTAATTCATGCTGATTATTTAAATGGTATGAGAGCTGTGACAGGAAAAAAAGAAAATCCAGTATATCTAAAAAGGAAAATTCGTTCAAGGCTGTAAAAGAATTTGCTGCCTTACCAAAGCGAAGAGACTTCGATATGATAAAGTTTTTTTCTAGAGGGTATTTACATGCGGACTTAATTGGCATACCAGTTTTCCTATGGGAAATTTGGACTACTGACCCTAACTGTTGCATTCGTTTATCGAAGCTACAGCAAAGTTGTATCTACAGGGGAGCTCCGGAACAGCTACGTAGCTCCAGCAATCACTGAAAGATGGCGCCACCCGTCAGTTCTAAATAACCGGCAAATACTCGGTCGGTAAGGTAGATCACTGCTATGGATCTATGGCGAAGCCTTTAAGGTTGGTCCGAGATCCAAGGTACGCTCCTGGTGAAAATTATCCTAAAATCGATTTTGTTGTTTGAAATTATATTTAATGTTTCACCGAAACGCCTAAAATTATTCACACTGATGGTGCTTTTAATCATGTTATACCCCTCTTACCCCATTTACTAATATGCTTTGTTGACCGGATTGTTCGATTTAATTAGCGATTCCCATCACTACCTTCACCCGCCGAAATTATATCCAGAACCCTTTCGATGAACCGTTTTCATAACCCCCGTTGCTGTACCTTTAAAGTACCGCTTTAGCGTTTATTTTAGAAGGGTCCACTTTTGCTCATTTCTGAGAGCCGCTTTTGTTTCTATCTTTTCTAATACTTCCCTCTACAATTATCTTTGAGAACCTCCTTTTGTATTCGCAGAACCTTCTTGTACCAATTATGAGAACCCCACTGTGCTAATTTTAAAGAACCCTTCTTTAGTGTCTAACGTAGAAACCCCTGTTTTCAATAACCCCTTATACATATGCTATTGGAATATCCTTTAGTATCAATTTTCGAGGACCTCATTTGTATTCATCGCTGAGACTCCTTTGCTTTTTATTTGTGAGAGGGCCCTTTTATATTTACGAGAAGCTTTTAGAATTTACTTCTGCGAAACCCTTTTACACATTTTCTGGAAGACAAACCTTTTTTAATTGTTTGTCAAATGATAACCCCGTTGCGTTATTATGTACCGAGTTATAAAGTTTAGTACATTTCTATTGTTCTATTTTTGTTTGCGTTGCAAATTTATTTACTTACTGTAAGTTATTGCTTTAGAGAGCCCTGTGTCTATATTAAGAGTAATTGATGAATTCAAGTTCGTTTTTATGAATGCTTCAATTTAGCAGGTATATAATTTTAAATTTAAGACTATTGAAAGCTTCTAATTTAATACTTGCTGTTTTATTTTGCTATGGGGCATATTATTGAAATATTTAGAATTAAATTTGTTGAAAGTAGCATAGGTGAATTTCAACATTTTAATTTGATTTTTTACGAGATTATAAGTACGCCGCGTTAAAAAAAGCTTAATTTGAATTTTAGTGTCGATTAATTGATTTTTTTTCGAAATATCGGAAAAAAAGTTTGAATGCCGTAAAAATGATCGAAATACTTTACTCGTATTTCTTCTAGACTTCTGAGAAATTATAATATCATGTATAATTACAATTTTTTATTTTTAGTTAACCCTCTCTCGTTCCATATGTTCTTCTTATTTTTCATTTCATGAAGTACGTTGCATAAAGGCTTTAAGTTCGAAATTCAATAATTTAACAATTATTGGAATTAAATATGTTTTCGCTCTGTACACCAACTTTAAGAAAAATAGAAGTACCTCTAGAAAGCAAAAACTCTCTAACTTGAAACTTTTTATGCAAACCCAAAAAATTGAATTACGTGAAAACATACGCTTGACAAAATAAATCACGTTTATTTTGCAACAAGATGATTACGAGTTTTCTGAACCTCATTAATTTGTTATAAAAAATATCCAGCGTACAACCAAAAAATATTTCTTCAATTGATGACCCAGATAGTACCCTTCAGAAACCTTGTTAGAACCTTATACAACTTGCTTTACACCCAGGTAGTTCTCTTTTCCCTGCTTAAAAACCCCGTTAGAAGCCAGAAAGAACTCCGTTAGATCATGGGTTCCTATCAGGGTGAATCTAGAGCCCTATATGAATTTTGCGATAGGGAATAATCAGGTTGTTATCTGGGTTCTAAACCGAAAAGTAAATTGTGCTTGAATTGGGTTCTACCTGAATTTCAACCGGGTCGAATCAGGCTCTAAAAAAGGTTGTAGCTTGTTTACAAGTATAACAAGTAATTGTGCGTTAAAAGGGTCCTACCTACATTTCAAGCTGGTTGAATAAGATTCCAAAAAGGGTTATGTCTGCGTTCTGAATGGAAGAAGACCTGGTTGGATCAGACTCTAAGAAGGGTTCTATATGGCTTCTAAATGGAAGTGGAGATCGTATACTAAACTTAGAGTACTGGTAGAACCCCAGATAAGACCCAATCAGCGATCAATTTCTTGTTCCATTCGTAATCCAGACATAACCCTTTTTAGAACCTTATTCAATCTGCTTGAAATCTGGTAGGTCCCTTTTAGATTAAGATTTTCACTTCTGTTTAGAACCCGTACATAGCCCTTCTGACAGCCTGATCCGACCAGTTTGAAACCAAAATAGGACCCATTTAGCAACCAATGTCTTGTTTAACTAAGAATTCAGATATAACCCTTCCATTAGCTTGTTAAACTTGCTTGAAACACATGTAGGACAATTTCAACGTACGATTTCTTCTTCTACTTGTAACCCTGCTAGAACCTTTTTACAGCCTGATCCAACCTGGTAGAAACCCAGATAGAATACAAATAGCAATCAATTTCTTGTTTCATTCAGAATCCAGATATAACCCTTTTTAGAACCTTATTCCATCTGCCTGAAACCTAGTAGGTTCCTCTTAGAGTAAGATTTTCACTTCTATTTAGAACCCATATAGAGTCCATCTTGCAGCCTGATCTGACCAGTTTGAAATCCCGATAGGACCCAATTAGCGACTAATTTCTTGCTCTATTTAGAATCCAGATAGCACCCTTTTAGAATCTTATTAAACCTGCTTGAAACGCAGATAGGACCCTTTAAACGCACAATTTTTGCTTCCACTTGTCACCCAGATAGAACCCTCTTTATAGCCTAATCCGACTTGGTTGACACCCATGTATAACTCAATCGCGCATAAATTTCTGGTTCCGTTCAGAACCCAAACAGGAACCTGATTATTTCCTATTGAAAAATTCTGCATTATAACTGGTTTTTAAACAGTATTATTAATGCGATTTTATCGAATAGTAACTCTTTCAATATCAATACAATTTGTTGTTTGCTACAGTTTCGATAGGGGTTTCCCGCTACTTTCAATGGTCATGACTATTAAAAAAATCGACCTTCAAAAATTAACATAAAAAATAATTTGGTCTCTCTTTTATAAAAAGAAACTGTTTTGATTTATTTTTGGAATAATGAATAAGGAATGATAATAAATTAGGAATGGTAATAAATTTATCAGCTTATAAATGCATGCAATAAAAGATACGTGATTATATAAAGCATGTCGTCACATTTAATGAACTTTGTAACAAATTTTCCTTAAAACTGACTTCTTAATTATACATTTAACTGTAGTTTTGCTTCTAATTTAAAAAGATGAGGATCTTTTATAATCTGTTCTTGTTTCTGGCAGTTATTCGTAATTATATAGAATCAATTGCTTTTTTTCAAGGTCTATCTATTTACATATATAACGATATTTCCTATATTTCTTTTTGCAGAATTAAGTTCACAGTCTAAGTTGAATACCTGATTCTTCTGCCAAGTCGGAGCCTCCTTCACGTGCCAGGTCTAGGTCTCCTCATACCAGGTCTCCTCTGGGTTGGAATTCTGAACCTCAGATACTTGGATATGGATTTGGACAACTTGGACTTATTCGGCTTATTCCACATCGCAATCCGTACCGGCAATTCGAATTTCGAAAATATACATTTCATCCCGATGCGCCAGTTACACTGCAAGAAAAAAGAATCCCCAGGGCGCCTCTGCCAATCCTAGAACAAATTGTATTGGCGACATCTAATGGTGACGTTTTTGCAATACTGACGACTGATGGTGCTCTTGGTGGACTATATAATCGCATAAGAAGAAGGTTCCGGGCCAAAATAAACATTAGAAGTGGTGAGGTATCGAATTTGACCGTAGAAGAAATTCAAGAAGTCCCAGTTGGCCGCTTTCGCCCAATAAACGTGAATTTTAGGGTAGTTGTTGTGAAGAACAATTCTCTATAGATAAACCAATAATTTAATTTAAAACAATGTAAGGCTTTTAGTGAACAACGCATTAAACAAACCGATACCTTTTCATCACCCATTAATTGTTTGAAAATAATTTTTTTAACCTACCTCACGTTTTTGTAGAAGTTATGCACCACTTTGATTGAAAAATGGATCACAATTCATGTTTCGTAATTGATTCTTATAAAGTAATTATTTCCTTTCACATGTTCTTTTTACGAATTAATAGAGTAGATAAATAACTCTAAAGTAAGTCAAACTTAGCGTTTTTGGAACAAACCATTCCTTTTATAATGTTTTCTTTTCTAACAAATAGCTGTTTTCTAAAGGCTCCTTTCACTTAAATTTGATTAGAAAAATAATTACTAAATTTGATATTTACTATATTAAGGCTTATCCGAAAATTCAAAAAGTTACGTCCGTTAATGCAGATATCGTGGATCCGATGCCGGTAGTGCTATGTAGCATCTTTACTAATTTACTTTCGAGGCTCCACAAAACATAATATATCAAGTGTTTTCATCTATTTTTCTGTTTTATTTATTTATTTATCTTGTTATTTTATTTTATAGTTTCTTTATTTATTGTTTTTTAAGGATTCTCCTCATTTTTTGGTGTTGAATTTCCTAATTTTGCCTTCGCAAGTGAGAATCGTAAAGGTTTTGGCAACTCACGTAACAGATCGATTTAATCCTGCATCACCTCCACCTTCTGCAGTTCTTTTTATTCTCGGTCCCTTCGAATTTCTGGATTTTGTATCGACTTCCCTTCTGAAATTCAATACAGAGTTGCCAATTCTGCCAATAATGGATTAAACTGATAGAAGTTTTATTGTTTATCTGAGATCTAAGGTATATTCCTAGTTAGGATAGACGGTTAGTTGATTAAAAATTAGTTTGCACTTGTTGCAAAAATAATTTCGAGTTTTTTAATTCCAGTTGCAGTAGTTAGAATTTGTATGGAAAATTGAATGAAATTAAACACATGTAAGCATTTTTTAAACTTGTAATATTTATTACAACGGCATACTTATCGGGAAATGCGACGAGTCCCTCAAACAATTATTTGTATCGCCATCAAATACTCTTGAGACATCGTAGAAGAGAGTTATGAAAAAATCCTATCAGGAAGTTTAATAAATTCGAGCATTTAAATATGCACTTAAACAAGCCGAATTTCGCTTATTTTGGAACCTTGTTTAATCGAAAATTAGGGAAGAATGGAATAGACTTTTCAGTCAGATTGAGGAGGAAATGAATTCTTCCAGAATTGCGCTAAATGTATATATGAAAGCGTATTCTGAATAAAACTTTTCTGGGTACCTTCCCGAATAATATTCTTGGAATTATTGTTACCGGTTTAAGAAAAAAATGTATTTCTTTGTCTCAGACAAATATTGGCGACAAAAAGTTGGTGGCCGTGGAGGTCTTCGAAAAAAAGTAGCTGTACTCTAGGGCGCTAAAGGCGCCATTTTGTTTTTGAACAATTCTAAAAAATTAATTTATGTTCCCAATAATATGTGTAATAAACTTTTCTTCTTGGATTTTGATTAATTTCCGTCCGTTCCTTGATGCAAACCTTTTTATCATTCTGACTGTATTCTCCTTCGTCTTCTCTGTCTCTCCATCTTGTCGGATAAAATCTTCTTGTTAGTTCCAAGACTCCTGGTAGACCTGTTTTGCCTGGCAGGTTCATCGCTACACCTACCAGGTTTTTTTCTTTTAACGGAGTTGACTATGCACTAAAACATCTTCCACATTTTGGGCATATTCGTTTTACAAATCTGCACCGGATATCCTAACTTTGAAGATTCACTTTTGCATCGGATATGCCAATTTATTTACTTGCAGGACATAATGCCTTGACGCTTATACTAACCCTCTCTTTTGAACCACGATGATAGAACGACTCCAGTAACACTATACAAAACTCGAAAAAACTAAAAACAGTGTTAGAACCTTAGACCTTCTCATATCTCTGATTGCCTTCAGTGGCGGGGTAGCCTGGCCAAAGATATTGAGAGATATTTTATTAACATTATTTTCATAAATGGCTGCTTTTTTTTAAATACAAAAAACTTAAAATTTTCGAATTCCTTGGCAAGTCTATGAAGTGATGGGGCTTTCAGCCCCATGTAATAATAATTATTCTTCTGCAGTTTCAGTGAGTAACAATGATTTCTAATATTTAATATATTAGTTTCAACTAATAACTAGATATTCAAATATATTTCCCAAACCAATTTTTTTGGTCTACGACAATTTTTTATTAGAATAGAGTTAGAAAGTCGCGGTTTATTACAAATTGTTCAATTTGCCTCATATATATATCAGTTAGTGACAAACTAAACAATTAAAATTAAGAAGCATAATTGTTGAAACAATTTACTATTATTCATAGCAATGGTATTTACGAATAATAGTAAAAAGTTGTGGTCGTGGCGATTACTAACTCCCTCAATTGCACTAAAAAATGTTTTCTACTACGATTTATATATTTATATATACGCCATTTTTAGTGGTCGTAACTACTAAAATAGCGGACTTTCAAAAATTAAGGTAACAGCAAATTTGACCTTTGTTCCGTAGAAGCACACTTCTTCAAATTGTTTTTTGTGATGCTAACAAAGGAATGATAATAAATTTACAAACTTAAATATACATATAATGAAATATACATGATTGTATAAAGCATGATGTAAAATTGAACGAACTCTGCTAATTTTTGTTTCCTTGAAACTGACTTATAATATGTAAATAGAATCTCGCGCGAATCTAATCTTACAATGATAAACTTGAGGCTATAATTAGTCTAATGAAGGATCAGAATAATGCTTAGTTATACGTTTACTACAGTTTTTTCTTTAATTTAAAAAGATGCAGATCGTTTATAATCTATTCTTGTTCCTGGCAGTACCTCGTAATTATACAGATTAACATAATAATCTTATACATCTATAAATATTTTTAAAACATTCGTTGGCTTTCTGCAAATATAAATTGGTCTAATTTTATCAACATTTTCCTCAATTTCTTTTTCTCCAAAGTTTATCTATTTAATGTGCGTACGTACAAGCGTCCATATGTGCAGGTTAAACTTTATACGTGTACAGATGGTACTGTCTCAAATGCATCCGTTCATAGATGATACACTTTCCACTCCGCAAGCAGAAATACTAACATGCATATATGGTACGCTCCTAACTGTACACGCGCACACTAACTCTCTAACATTGCACAGTAAAATTTGAGTAGCACAGATGGAACTCTTCCGACTATTTCACTGTAACTTAGACTCTAGGTGATTGAAAATTTTTCTAAAATATGGAACTGTTTGGCACCAACGATTTGCCTAACAACTCTCAACACATCAGAGACTGATCTGCTTTAGCATACCATGGAAATCGCAAATCGGATATAGATCGGATAACCCACTAATTCTAAATAAAAATATATCGCCTATATTTCTTTTTGCAGAATTCAGTTCACAGTCTGAATTGAACCCTAATGGTTATTGGCCCGATACGCCTCGCCCGTCAGTCAGTCTTTCCCAAGATTCTTCATCTTCCCGTCGCATACATCTTTCATCCGCTGAATCGGAGCCTCCCTTACGTGACAGGTCTAGCTCTCCTGGTACCAGTTCTTCTCTTTCCAGTACTCCTGATTATCGGGTGTTTGGATATGGATTGGGACAACTTGGACTTATTCGACTTATTCCAATTCGCAATCCGCATCGGCGATTCGAATTTCGAAGACACACATTTCATCCCGATGCGCGAGTTACACTGCAAAGTCGAAGAATTGCTATTGAGCCCCTGCCAACCCTAGAACAAATTGTATTAGCAACATTTAATGGTGACGTTTTTGCAATATTAAAGACCAGTGATATTCTTGGTGGGCTATATAATCTCAGAAGAAGAAATTACCGTGCGAAAATAAACATAGGAAGCGGCAAGGTAACGGATTTGACAACAGAAGAAATTGAAGAAGTCCCAGTTGGCCGCTTTCGCCCAATACACGTGAGTTTTGGGATAGTAGTTGTGCAGCACGATTCTTTATATCTGAACGTCTCAGAGGGCGTATAATCGACATTCGATACAACCTATTGTTGAAAAAAATAAAACAGATTTCTTATTCTGCATAATTTTTTGGCCTTTTCATTACTTGTTCATAGTGTGGAAGTAATTTTTTTAATATAACTCATGTTTGTGTATACGATTATGCACCGCTTCGATTTACAAATGGATCATAATCCATGTTTCGGAATTGATTTTTTAAAGTGATTGCTTCCTTTCTCCTGTTCTTTACGATTCAATTGAGCAGAGAAGTATCTCTAAAGTAAGGCAAAATCAGCGTTTTTTGGAACAAACCATTCCTTTTATAATGTCCTTTGTCGCAAATTATTACAAATTAAAATTGAAAAACTCTATTTTTAAGCGCTCCTTTCACTAGTTTATAGAGGTAAGAGGTAAGTAACACCTAGAATGGAATTTCTTTTTTCTTCTTTTTTTCTGAAAATTTTGGGTTTTGGTACCCACACCTTTATATCCCGGGACCCTTAAAATTTTTAAAAAGACCAAATAAACAAACTTAAAATTTCCATAGAGCAAATATTGTTATCAGTCATAAGATTCAGAGTTAATATATTCTAGTATATTATAATAAATTTAAAATCGAAAAATAATTGCCAAATGTAACCTTCACTACATCAAGGAATAGGCGAAAATTAAAATAGGTACGCCCGTTAATGCAGATATCGTGGATCCGATTCAAGTAGTCCCAGGTAACATCTTCTTTAAATAAGCGCGACTCTTTTTCTTTTTCAAACTGTCAATGCAGACAGATTATATTTATGAATTGACGTAATAGAAATTACTAATGTTTGTAATGACTGTGCACTCCATTTGATGATGAAGTCTTTGTTGTGCATGATTACTTCTTGAATCTTGAATTAAAAAGTGAGCTACATTGCGTTTATTTTAAAATAAATTAATAATTTGGAAAATTACAGTGCATTGCTGACACCTTAAGGAGGCCCTATGCTTTATTCAGATTTTTTAAGATTTTCAGCTCGTTGTGGGTTGTCTGGAAAGTCGATACTTAAAAAAAAGCCACGAAAACCTTGTTCAATTTGGAAGACTTTAAGCTTACAGGTATATCTGGCTAGAATTTTCTGCGATTTTTTCTTAAAAAGTTGCGAGGGATCAAACTGTGGGTTTTTTTAGCACCGAAAATTGTTTCTTATTTTATTTATCAATTTCCCTGAATTTCTCTTTCGTTCGCATGATTGCGTTTTTCTATTACACTAGCGTAGGAAAATTCAGCACTCCACTCTTTTCTTGTATTATTCAGTTTTTCCATTTACTTTTAGGTTTTATATATTTATCTCGTTCTTTTATTTTATTTTTTAAGAATTGAGGGATTTTCTCAATTTTTTGTGGTTCAATTTCTTAATTTCGCGGTCTCGAGCAAGATTCTGGATTTTTATATCGGCTATCCTTCTGGCTTCTAAGGCAGAGTTGACACTTCTACCAATAATGAATTCAATTGATAATGGTTTTTTGGATATCTGAGATCTCAGGCACGTACCAATTAGGATAGACCGAGGCTGTTAATACAAAATTCAATGTGAGAAGAATAAAAACAAACATAAACATTTTTAAAATTTTTCCCTCTACCGATTATTCGTATATATTTACATTAGGTACTCGTGAGACATAGTAGAAGAGATTTATAGAAAAATTCCATG
This sequence comes from Belonocnema kinseyi, assembly GCF_010883055.1. Lineage (NCBI taxonomy): Eukaryota > Metazoa > Arthropoda > Insecta > Hymenoptera > Cynipidae > Belonocnema > Belonocnema kinseyi. The sequence continues at coordinate 43,730,070 of NC_046657.1, forward strand.
GGTGAACCAAAAAGTGAAAACATCACTCTACATCGGGAAGAGTTGGGTTCTTTTCTGTGGCTAAAAGGAGACCATTTTTAATGGGCAAGTTGATCTTCACAATATCTAGAAATGTAGCTGCTCATTATTGGAGTACATATTTTACTTTCGATAAAAAAAAATATCAATCAAGCCAAACTCCGTGAGAGAAACTTATATTTAAAAATATCAAAGCACAGAAAATGTAAACTTGAAAGATTTTTCATGGTTAGAGAGGCACATCGATGGAATAAAATACCACAAACTGTCTGTGCAGTGTCCTCTTAATATAATTATAAAATCGAATGTTTGAAGTATTTATTCAATAATGCAAATAATTTACTTGAAATTATGCATTCGTAACTTGTATTAATTATTATTTTGGCCTCTTTGTACTAATACATCATTGGATTATATTCTACCATTTTCCTAATAACAAATAAAAAAAACGTCCTACGCTTTTAAAATTTTTGACCTATTATATCCGTACAATTATAGGTTGAGTTATAAATAACCTTCTCTTTTTATCAGATATTTATTTATCCCCCTTAACTCGTAGATAAAGCCTCTTTACACCCCTTTTGCGACACTTTATTTTCCCCTCTTTTCTTTTCTTCGCGGCCTTAGTTTTCCTAATTTTTCTTTTCTTTCCTTTTACTCGTTCTTTTCTCTTTTCTTCTTTGTGTCCTTTTTGTTTCCCTTTGCAATTACCAATTTATTCCTTGTGAAATTTGGCTGGCTTAGATGGAAGACATTTTCGACAGCCTGACTGACTTGATTCACAGAATTAAAAGATTTTTCAGTCAAAAAGTTTTGTAATGAACAGAAAAGGTTGTAATATTTGGGGGCTATGTCCTCACAAAACTATTTTGGATAGAAAATATTACAGTTTTGAAGAGCGAGTCAGTTAATTTGGCGAAAATTTCTTTCAATGCAGACCAGTCAAATTTTACAAGATAGGAACTGATAAACTGCCTAAAAGATGGGAGAAGTTCATCTATAATAGTGCTAATACATAATAGATTAATATTATTTTCTTATCTAAAAAAAAAGCAAAATAAATATCTGATAAAAAATGCAATAATTTTAAAACTTCGTTTTTTATGTCATGGCGTTACTTAAATTTCAGTATTTATCTCAAGCTTTATCAGAGATACATATCACAATTTGAAGCTAAGGTTTTATTCTCCTCTATAATTAAGTCAGTAGGATAAAATTATTTACATTTCGCGTTTTACCTTTGAGCCAGATTTCGAGGTGACCGCCATTTTTCGTAGTTCTTTTAAGACTTATTAATAAGACTTATACAATAAAATAATATTTGAATTGAAGTTTTTTCATTCCTTGACGAATTTTTAAGTGAAACTTCTTATAACTCACCCAATGGCGTAGCTAGCCCTGAGGAGGCCATGTATCAAAATTGTTTGGTGGTGTTGAAAAAATGATTCACATATTATAAACACGGCTGTGAAGTAGGTACATACACCTTCCAAAATAATAAAAACAAATAATTTCAACCTTCCTTTATATAAGGACACTTTTTTGAATTTCTTTTTTTGCTGAAACTGACTAATGAAATGTAAATAGAATCTCGCAGGCATTTAATCTCTGAAGATAATCTCATAAGTACAAACATGAAGCAATAAACAATACAATGAAGACTGATAATAATTCTTAGTTATACGTTAAACTACAGTTCTTCCTCTAATTTAAAAAGATGAGGATCGTTTATAATCTGTTCTTGTTTTTGGCCGTCATTCGTAATTATATATATATATATTTTTTTTTTTTTTTAACATAATAACATTATACACCTATAAATATTTTTTAAACATTTGTTTGCTTCCTGCAAATACAATTTTCTCCTATTAAATCCGCATTTTACCTTTATTGCTTTTCTCCTATGTCTATCTATTTACATATGCGTACGTGAAGGCGTCCATATGTGCACTTTATATGGCATAGCTGGTACATCTCTGACATTCCACGATGAAATTTGAGTGAACTCATATCGTGCTTTAGCATACCATGGAAATCCCAAATCGGATATATATCGGATAACCAACTAATTCTAAATCAAATAATATTGCCTATATTTCTTCTTGCAGGATTAAGTTCACAGTCTGACTCTAATTCTAATGGCGATCCACGTGATACGTTTAACTTGCAAGTCAGTGATTTTCAAACTTCTTCTTCTCGCCCCATATCTCATTCTTCTGCTGAGTCGGAGCCTTCTTCACGTGCCAGGTCTAGGTCTCCTTCTACCAGGCCTCTTCATGCCTGGACTACTGACCACCAGGTACTTGGATATGGATTTGGACAACTCGGACTTATTCGGCTTATTCCACTTCGCAATCCGCATCGCGAATTCGAATTTCGAAGATACACATTTCATCCCGATGCGCCAGTTGTACTGCAAGATCGAAGAATTGCTATTGAGCCCCTCCCAATCCTAGAACAAGTTGTATTAGCAACATCTAATGGTGACGTTTTTGCAATATTAAAGACTAGTGATGTTCTTGGTGGGATATATAATCGGAGAAGAAGAAATAACCGGGTAAAAATAAACATAGAAAGCGGTGAGGTAACGAATTTGACCGCAGAAGAAGTAAGCGAAGTCCCAGTAGGCCGCTTTCGCCCAATGGGCAGGCACTTTCAAGTAATAGTTGTACAAGACGATTCTTTACATCTAAATCAATAATTTTATTTAAATTATTGTAAAGTTTATAGTAAATCGACTTCCGATGCAACCTATTGTTATGAAAATAAAATACCTTTTTGATCCTATACACTTTTTTGACCTTTTCTTCACTCATTAATAGTTTGGAAGCCATGATTTTTTGTCTAACTCATGTTCATCTAGGAGATTATGCATCACTTCGATTTGAAAATGGATCAAAATCCATGTTTCATAACATTAATTAACAATTAATCGGCATAGCCAGACCTCGTTGTGAGAATGAAGTTTGCAGTCGTTCCTAAAAAAATACATGTTGGAGAATCCAAAATTCAGCCGCTAAATTTAAACAAAAATAAAATGATGTTTTTTCGTATGGACTTTGCACCTTATTTAATTATGAGGACCTCATCTTGCGATGAAAGTCAAATATAAACATTTTATGATGTGGAATAATCTAAAATAGATGTTTTGAGAGAAACCCATCAAAATAAATTTAACTTATCGTAAAAATACGCAGTCACCTCTGTCTTGAGTGAATCCACAATCCGTTGATACTAATTCAAGTAGTGAATTAAATTTCAGTTGAAATTTTATTTGCAATAATTAATCATACTTAATTGGTGCCAATTTAATTGTAAATGTTAGCTGTAAAGTGGTAAGGATTATTTTTAATGATCTATCAGTATTGGAATCAATTTATATTGGGCTGCAATTTACTGCACAGGACAGAGTGATCGTATGAAATTCATTGTCAGATGATTAATCAGTGGGGAACGCCTTAATCATTTCCCACTCATAGTGGAACCAAACTCGTAAACAATACTCTCAGATCAACTAGCTCATAAATTTAAGATTACCCATAACACAACCAGTTCATACAATTTCCTAGAAAATCCTGTGGAGAGAGTTAAAAAAATTCTGAAAACCACGATGGTCTCATAATTTGATTAATTGATTTATTAATTTTGCCCTGGGGTTTCCCATTAGGACACATGTCGTATATATTAAAATTTAGTATACTTTTATGTTCATAATAATATTAAGTACAATTAAAGATTTACTTATAAAATTTCAAACAGCAATATTAAAGAAAGTTGATTACAATAGAGAATAATAATAATAATTTTTGTCATAGCAATATGTCATTCCATATATTCCACTAATACTTTAAAGCATATATTTCACTTCTTCTCTATAAATATATAAAAACTCAAAGAAAAATTCTTACTGCTCCCTCTCAAGAAAATGTGCAAAAACCTTATTTTTGAACAAATAAACCAAATCACTTTCTACCACAGTCTCTGGCAAACCATTCTTATGCGTTTTCGTTGTTAGAAGAAAGGATCTTTGATGTAGGACCGTTCTCTTCTGTGGAATTCTGGGTCGCTCAGAGTTTATAACGTTCCTATCTGTGACAGCTACCCTTTCAAAAAATTGATCATACAAGTACTCTGGACGTCGCGATTTTAATATACCATAAGTAATAACACATACAAAATATTTTCTTCTATCAGCAACACTCAACCACACAAGTCTTTTGCGATATGGTTTTATACGCCCATATAGTTTTATATTAAATATAAGTCGTATACACGAGTTCAGCACCGATTAAGCTCGTCACCGACTTCTTTATCCCAAGCCAATGTTGCAGTAAGGATTAATCCTAGATTTTTAGCATTATGGACAAAAGGAATAATGGTATGAAAAAACCTAATCGCGAGAAGAGAGGCCATGTCCAGGCTATTAATATATTTAGAACTTCCAAATCTTAGCGCTTCAATTTTGCTTAGATTGATCTTAAACCCATTAGTTTCTGACTATTAATATATTGCCCTTGCATCTCAATTAATAAGTTCAATACTCTCGTTGGTTTTATCTGATCTACACTGTATATATATTTAAATATCATCCACAAAAAGCATATGAGGTTAGTATTTGATGACAGTTGCAATATTATTGGTAAAGAGTATAAATAGCAAAGGCTCAAGCACAGACCCTTGTGGAACGCCAGTGCAAATATCTCTTGACTCTGATCTTTCACCGTCTAATCCAATGACTGATTGTTGACGGCCAAAAAGATATGATGACAACCACTTAAGTACTGAAGCCTTATAAAAACCTTCTTTCACTCTTCAGAAAGAACGGAGGGCTGTACCGATGAATTAAACAAATTAAGTATGTGTGGCAAAAGAACTGGTAAAGCTTTTACAACAAAACTTATAGAATGGCCATCAACCCCCCTTGCCTCTGTTCTTATATTACCCAGGCTCTTAATTAGTGAAAGGGGAGTTATGACTGAATAAAAGAATCGAGAATCCTTAAAAGGAAAATTCAGGAAGTGAGGGAGACACGACTTCGTTACATTATATGCAGAGTTACCAAAAATAGAGAGAAAGTAGGCATTAATTTCATTTACTGAACATACAAGTGGTAACTCTTCACACCTAGTTCCAGCTTATCCCAAATCCCTTAATTGCTTACACAGACTTCTAGAATCATTAACAAACAAGTATAAAGGTGCAAATTCATCCATAGCCACATTTAAGGTATTGCTTATAAATGTTTGTTTTGATTTTCACAGAGATAACCCTCAAATGCACCCCACTCTACTGACTGTGATTTAGTATAAAAGCGCCCTCATTTATATTACAAATATCACTGTATTTTTTTCTAACTTGAGAAGAAGTACTAAATTTCCAAACATATTCAGTTGCAATAAGCTCATGTCCAGCTACTAATGGCAGTGTTCACTGAGGGTTCTCTACTATTTAAGTCAGAGTGAAAACAAGCAATGAGTGTAATATTTGCATATGCATGAATGAATCTCAGAAGGGAGGATTCAAAATTATGTAGGCATTGACTATGAGGTCTTCTATAGACAGCAGACAGTAGCAACGGTGATATGGCAGGGCAAAATATTTCCATTATAACAAATTCTGTTCATTAAAAACACCATTTTATGTCTCCAATAATTTGATATTTAGACTATTTATGACATACACCGCGACACCCCACACTTCATGCCGTCTCTATCTCTACGCACAATCGAATAACCATCAAGAGCAACAATATTATCATAAATAGCTTCAGTTAGCCATGTTTCACTTATATCTATGACATGATATATATGTTGTTATTTAAGTAAGGACGAAGTAAATTTAAATTACATTTTAGTGAGTTAATATTACTGTGACAGACTTTAAGTTGCGAGTTGTCAGAGACAGGATTAAAGACATTACTCAGAGGCAAGGTTTGGCACTGTTCAGGATTTAGTCATTCAGTGAAAAGGTCTAGATCACTGTGACATAGAATCCTGTTAACAGGATCTTTCTTGCTCTTAGCGTTGAAAATCGAACCAGAACTGATCATGGCTTACCAGTAGTACGAGCCGCAACTCATATTGTGTTGGAAGATTTTGAGGTAGAAGTTGAACTTTAACTTGCGTCTACCGTTATTCCTACTGCAGATGACTGAGCCTATTTCTATGATATTAAGAGCGTAGAAAAGATCCGTTCCTAGAACATGCTGATCAAGTCGTCTCTGACTATCCTGAATTATTTTAATTTTACCTTGTAGAGCCTAATTTTCGGTTGTGAGTACCGAAACTTATGAGCTCAGCTCAACATTTTGCTTCGAAATAGCTTGCAGCTTGGCATTGTTCTCCTTAAGCTCAAGCTGCATCACAAGGAAACAAATTGACTTTTTCCGTTATATCATTTAGGTCTGTATATTTTTTATCGTTATCCTTTTTCAGAGATATTATGCTATATTTGCAGTCTTTAATTGCTGACAAGAGCTGTCCAAATTGACAGCTTGAAAAATTGCTATTCTCCAACACTATTATCATCAGACTCCATCTCAGCACTAGAGTTGCATCATGCTCGTCGTACTTTTGTTTTCTTTTGTTTTCGAGGTACTAGATGCCGTTTCGTTTTTACCCAACCTTGGGGACTTAAGCTGCTGTTTATCCTTGAGATTCATGTTCTTAAAAGGTCTAGTACACTTGACTAGCATTTTTTTCAGTATTATAAATACTGTGAATAAATCACTTCAAATTGGGATGAAAAGATTGTATACACTTAGTACAGTACTTAGTATCTGTGATAACTAGTTTCTTGCAGGTAGCACAAGGTCTTGAAATAATCAGTTTTGTAAAGATGTAAGAGAAAGAAAAAGCTTTGTTGATTCCCATATCATTTAAGTTATCTGCATTGAATTTCAATACGAAATTTGAAAGTTCGTAACAACGTAACTATATATAATTAAGCGTAACTAGATATAAGTTGGTGTAACTGAGATGGAAATAGATACTTATATTCACTCGTAATCACTACCAAGAGGTCGACGTAGACTGCAATATCTCATTGTTTAAACATGCATGTTACAGAGAAGATATTGACAGAGGGTGGAGTATCCTATGAGCTAAACACTCACGAAGATGGCATATACTAAAATGGCGACGGTGGCTTCAAGGCATGAGAGCAACCTCAAACCTTTAGAGTCCATCCAGGAAACAGAACCTCAAAAGTGACAACTGTTGAATTGAAGTACAGCTTTCTTCCAATAACTTCAACGCTTTCAGACAAACTAATGATCTCAAAGCATTTTTAGAAGAATGCTTAAGATATTTGCAACAAAAAAAGGCCCGCTAGGGTCAGAAAGCGACAAAATAAACGTTTTTTACGGCAAAAATTAACGTGCTTGTTAGTACTTACAGAAAGATCGAGATAGCTAGAGATATATTGATGATGACCATGGTACTTGGGACCAATATCTCTCCGAATTCCGGTTTGCGTACATTATATGTTAGCCCAGCATAACACGCTCAAGTCTTCCCCTGCCTTTTTAAATTTCAGTAGAGACGATTTAATAGCAAATCTGCATCAGAAACTCAAGGCCCTGAATCTTGCAATGATAGAATGACTGATATTATTTATATATGCGATTAGGCGATGAACAATCTAGACTATGCATTCGAAAAGCAATACAAGTATCATAATCTCAGACACAGGAAAATAAGATTCCATAAGAGAAATTTTGATTTTATCCCGAGCTCGAGATCTGTCCTTAAAAAAGCCAAAACTATATCCGCGCAATTATATCCTCAATATACTGGTCCGGGCTGTTTCTCATAGTGTTCTCAACTACTTTTAATGAACTCTGGAGTCTTACTGATTATTTGAAGCTCCTTGAACCTCAATACCAACGGCGCGCAAGCTTACTTCAAAGGCCGAAAAAGCAAGGTGACCACATAAACTCCAGAAAATTAAGAACCGCAGAAACCCGGACCTGTTCCAAAAAGTCAAAAACCGTCACAAACCAGATTTCTTCTACACCCACAACACACAACCCGATCCCCTTCTTTTCCTCCAGAACCCCCCGTCTCAAAACCATGGATCCGCTCCTTCCAAATCTTTCTTTTATTTCCTTTCACTCGTTGTTTCCTTTTTTCCTTTAGCACTCTGTTCTTTCCCAATGCAATTTTATGATTTTATAGTTTTTTTAAAATTCTTTTAGTCTCTTTTTTAGTTCTTTTTAATCTTTTCAACATTAAATGTCTTAATATCGTGGTATCGAGCAAGAGTCGTAAGGGTTTTCGCCACCCACGCAACCGATCGATTGGATCTACCGCAACTTGCACCTTCAAGAGATTTTAGTATTCTCGGTCCCTTGGAATTTCTAAATTTTGTATCGACTATCCTTCTGACATCTAAGGCAGAATATACAATTCTGCTCATAATCGATTAAATGGACAGAAGATTTTTTTTGTTATTTGATATCCAATAGACGTTCCTGGTGAGGGTAGGCGGAAGCAGTTACTGCAAAAATCAAAGTAGGAATAGGTAATTTCGCCTAAATATTATCTCAGCAAATGGTTCTGTTCTGAACATATATTTTTTGGATTTTCACGTCTTTTTGTTTCTTCTCTTTTTATATGAAAAATCCATCAGTCCAACCAACAGTTGGGGGTAGGAAGCAAGGGCCCTACGTTCTTCATATTGTTGCTAGAAAAAAGCGGGCTCTGAAAGCATAGATGGGATGATTCCTATCTTTCGCTGCCCCTCGTACGAAGGAGATCGGAATTTCTCTCTCTCCTTTAAAAGCTACTGATAAGGTTAGCGAAAAGAAGACAGGAAGATAGGACTACCGACCATAGCGAGTTATTATATCTAGTTTTGTGCACATCAGCCCTTCCCATACTTTTGTGAACTTAAAGTGTAAACATGAAGCACCGAAACCACCTCTTGGATTATTTCCGGTCGGAATCCGATTTCTCAATAGTTCAACTAAGTTGCACTAATACTTCATTTTGCTTTACATTTTTAAAGTATTTATTAAACTATTTGGGTAAATCATCATCCTTATTTGTTTTGAAAGTGATCGATAATATGTATCTATAGGATTTTTTGTTATAACCTGAAGTGCTGTGCCCTTTCTTAATCCGTTTGCTGATTTATTTGGGAGAACCAACTGCTTGTCCACCTTTTAGAACCCTTTTTGTATTTGTATTCGAGCACAACTTTGTCTTTCAAGGATCCCCTTTTTCCGTCTTATTGTTGTATACGCGTTTGAAATATTTTGTATCATTTTGGTACATTTTATAAATCGAAGAGCCTATGACGAAGGAATTAACCCCCCAAGCGAAGGCGTAGCAATACCGGGAGATCTGTCAGAGTACGCAACCTTATCTTTGCATGTGGAGTATGCGAGAGGTTTTGTAATTTATTATTATTTGTTTTAGAGAAAGGTACATCATGTTTAACAAAGTTTGCGAGATTCTCTCCTACCTTTTTTTTGTGCCCTTAAACGTTTAACTTTCTGTAAGTTCTTCCTCTCTTTTAAATATAGATTCCTTATATCTTTTAGTTTTTCTCATATATGCTGGATTAATTGATTTATCTTGGTCTCAAGAAAAGATTGGCGCTCAACATCATAAGTTGTATTAATTATTTCAATTGTGTTTATCAATGAGTTATTATCTTTGATTACAAAAACTAGCGTTACAATAATTATTGAAAATTCAAAAACTTATTTTTTGCCAAATATCAACCTAAATAAATTATTTGAAACATGTAATTATAATTAACTTTATAATGCCACATTATTATACTCATTACTCTTATTACATTAATACACAAATAGACCTAATTTTTTTATATAATCTTAACAAATTACTATCTTATTTACAGCATATAATTCCTTTCAAATCTTATCATGATCTTATCAACATTGAGTACCCGATCTCCAGTAATTTTTCAACTGAACCTACCACGGTGGGCTTGGATCAACTTTGAAAAAAAGCCCTTGAATCAATAAGAATTCTAACCAATCTTTTCTACGATCTCTTACAAGTATTTAATGTCAATATATGAAAATAATCGGTAGACGGATGCGTGAGATAAAACGATTTTGATATGGTCATGTAGATTTTTCCGATCAGCATGCCTTTGCAATGAATGTTAAAAGTTTGAAACGCGTGTAAATGTATTTAATTTCAGTCTATTCATCATGAAATTGCTAAATATTGCAACTGGAAATAACAAATCCAGAATTGAAACCATTAAATTTGTTGAAATTACCAGTTTGAGTAATTATTGTACTTGTAATAAGTAGTTCATTAAGGCTATCGAAATATTATAGTTAGAACAATAAAAATTCAGTTTTATAATAATAAACGCCTACAAAAGTAGGCGCGGATGATCTATTTGAAAAATTTTATGATGTCAATCTCCGCTTCACAAAAAATTTGGTTCCTAACTTCAAAGCAAAGATTGCAGCATTTAAAGATAACTATATTACGACTAATATACAAACAACACTTGAAGTCTGTACGGTGTTCTCTTTGTAGTCAAAATTTCGGGAAAAAATGCAAACATGTCTTGTTTTCTACATCGGACAGCCAATGGAGTCTGTTGATGCTGATTTCAAACCTAGTTGGAAGAAAAATAAGGTCGAAAGCTCGGAATTATAATGAGTTGGTAATTATTAAAGGGGATTTTATTTTTCCAAATCGAATCTTTTCAGATCATTAGTGCACAATATATAAGAAGTGAAATTTTTGCTTAAGTTTATAATTTCAACCAATTTAATCTATTTAACTTTTGGGCGGGCGCGCCTTATCTGTGAGATAAAGTACCTAATGCTCAAAGTACCAAACTGTTAGATCTACAGATGAGCATTTAGAGAATTCTTCCCTTCCGATAAATGTAATAAGGCCCCAAATTATCATGATACCTACTTATTGAAACGTTCTGTTAGCTATATGATGATTATTTTGATTCCTTAATCTTCTTTCGGTCTAATTCTTTCCGATCACACTGTGATTTTGTTATGGCTGAAAAAATTGTGATGTTACTGAATTGCATTAGTTACATGATAAGCTGCCAACAATATTTTTAGAATACTGTAAACAGTTACCTACTATTTTCAGAAAAACTATTATAGAAAATGCACAATGTTGTTCAAATTTTGTTGTTGAGAATCAAATATAACTATAGTTATATGAATAATTCAGTAAATGAGCTTTCCTACAAGCCTGAGCAGAAATCTAGTTTTTAATCTCGCAGATACAATTGCAATATTTCGAAATCCTCTACTGAATATTTTTATACATTAACATTAAATGCTCTTGAGATATCGTAGAGCAGATTTATGAAAAAATCCTATAGGTGCAAAGTCTTTTGTGTGAAAGTTAATCCAAGATAAATGTACTGCTCCTTAAGTGACGCGAAATCTTACACTAATTTTTGAAGAAAAGTTTCTGAATCATTTAATGTCATACGATTGGTGATGGGGTAAGACCGGGAAGGGAAATCGGGAGTTGGGGGGGGGGCTGCGATAAGGGTGAATACGCAATGGAACTACTAATGGTGGTTAAAATTAAGGCGACATTTCTGTTAACTTAGATCGGTGGGGACCAGAGGCTAGGCTGGAACCCAATGAGAAGAAATTAAATAGGAAGATTCGAAGTCTCACGGGTCGCAGTGAACGGTGGAATGTCGAGACATCGTGACGCAACGGTTCTCCTAAGAGGCAGGTTAGATCGGAAACAAAAGCACCTAATCACAAGCACTTGACGGGATTTCAGGCTCTTCAGAGGGTTCCAGCTAATCTCGGTCACGATATTCCATACCTTTCGTACAGGACCCGTCCGAGTCCCAGTAAATGATAATCATTCTGTTATACCCACCCTAAGAAGATGGGTTAGAATAGTTGGTTTATCTCACCCCCAACAGCTCCTTCTTCCTCTGAATCCTCCCCTCCCACAGCTCTCTCTTCGTGTGTTGAACGTGTCTCGCTGTTAGTATAATCTCTTAAAATATTTCGAATGTGGCGGTAGAGGTGTGTCTGATATCCTATTTAAGACTTTGTCTCCTTTTTTAAATTCTACTATCTTTTTCTTTAATTATATCTGCCTGGCTGTTTATCATTTGAATGATCTAATTTTTTTTCGGACTTCTTTTATAATTTGCAACCTTCTTGATATATTTTTGCATTTATCTACATTTTGAAATTCGATCTCGCTATCGTTTTCTAAATCACTACAGATAGATTGGAGTGGTTTTAATTTGTTGGATTGTTCTACTATATAGTTCTGCCGTTTTTGCCTGAGGTCAATATTTTGGAGTTTTTGTGTGTCTTATTTCGAATTTTTCTGTTAAATCTCTGACGGGTTTGCTGACAAAATCGGTACCCTTGTCGTTGTAGAGAATCCACGGTGTTCTTCAACACGAAATGACACATTTATGAAATGCTGTCTCTATTGTAATCCCGTTAGCTTCTTTAATCGTTATATGGGTTTAAGTCTGGACTAATAATTTCATTCATCAGCCTCTGGAAAGCGGCTGTTGCATTTGTCTAACCGAATGGTGTCCTTCTAAATTTTTACATGCCCTTTCCAAGGACTTTGAATGCTGATATTGGTTTTGAACCTTTTTCCAAAGGTTTTTGTAAATAATCCAACTTTAAATCAATTTTGTAAATAAATTTTGCTGATCTCAAAGTGTCCAATATTTCTGTCATGAGTAGAATCGAGTACAGGTCCTTTCTCGTAATATTATTGACTGTTTTAAAGTCTAAACAGAATCTGTAATCTTTTTCTGGTTTTTTAATCATAGCTATAGGGTTCGATTGATCGAACAAGAGGGTTATATTATATCCAGTTTTAATAATTTATCGACTGTTTGATAAATAATTTTTTTAATTTTAGGGCTCACGTGCTTGTATCGATCTTTAATGGTTTCGTGGCCCTGCATTTCAATTTTTTGTTTCGTTAAATGAGTTGTCCTGTGTTCTTTTCCAGAATGAATTTTAATCTTATTTTTAAAATGCTTGTATAATTGGGATTGTTGGCTTTCGTTAAGCTCAACAATAACTTTGTAAACTTTCGGTGAACAATTACCTTTTTCGTTTCTTTTTCGTAATCTATCTGAAATATTATTTAGCTTGATCGCTGCATTTTTAAAATTAACCCATCGATTTCGGTTATCAATTTCCGATACCCTTTTGTATTCCATTTTTATTTTTTTCCGAATTGTGCCTTTCTTATTTTTTGGAAGGTTAAAAGCGCTATTTTTTGGGTATTCTTGTATTTTTTATCTTAAAAATGTTTTCTTAAATTATTTTTCTTATTCCTAATTTTAGATTTGCTGTTTCTGCACAAGTCTTGTGTGCTTGTCTCGTCGCTAACACCTTGGGTGGGTATGCTTTATAGGGTTTGGAATTTGTTAGTTGTGGGAATGCACATTAAAATAGGAATATCTTCCGTAGGATTTGTTAATGGATTTTGGACGGTTTTGATAGTTATTAGAGGACTTTCGCTGTCTAATTTTGAACCGCTTTTGTTACTTTATATAGTAATTTTAATGTTAATTCTACTTCCGAATTTTAGTTTTTTATCATTCTTATTTTCTTCCTCTTCTATTAATGATTTGTTCCTAATATTTGTGTCTCTAATTACATCTTTTTTCTTTTCTACTATAATGTTAGATTCAGTTTTGGTCTAGCCTTGGTTATCGGGAAGGTGAGCGATTTTAGATAAGCTTCAGTAGGATAGCGGGTGGGGGAAGGGGGTTCCCTGATATCCACCAATTTTTCTAGTCATAGCTCAGGGTTATCTGTAGGGTTTTTTGCATAAGTTTACCTAGGATTCTTATAGATTTTAATTTTGGAACCAACCTGAGCATTAGATGCTTTGTCTGCTTAACGATTATGAGTGGGATTACTACTTGCGCAATTATATCCACCGTTTCGGGGTTGTTGACCATTAATTCTAGCGTGACGGCTTCACAAATTAATTACTAGAAGGGTTGGCTTTTTCCAGCAATTCGTTGCTGACATACGCATGTGTGGCACATGTGTCTCCGTTATTTCTTCTTTGTCCGAATTTTCCGTTCTGGCGTTTCGGTATTAGTTTGTAATGTTTTTAGTTCTAATGCACTCCCCTGCAGTTTTCCTGCAACAATTGAAACTTTCTATTTCCTCATTTGTTTTGGAACTTCAGTCCTGTTTTATGTCGAAGTTATAACTTGGTTTATCTTGAGAGTCCATGTTAGTGTTGCTACACAGTTTTCGATTTTTACTTGCGAAATTCGATTTTTGGGTGTTTTATTCGTGATAATTACTTTCTTAATTATTTTTCGTTTTTTCTGTTAAAAATTCGATCATTAAATAGTTCTTACCTTAGATAGACAAAATGATATTGATTAAACATTGGTAACGTTTGGTTGTAGGGGTTAATGGATATTTCGATCTATTGTTTTGGAAACTAGGTTGGAAATTGGTTTGGAATATCGGTTGCAAATTTGGTTTGAAACTAGGTTAAAATCAACGTCTGACGTTAGGTCTGAAGTTTTGTTCGTATTAAATTGAAAAAGATAAAAATCGAAATTCAAATTGTGAAAATGGAAGTCAATTCTTATATGGTTTTTTGAACTGATATTTCTGATTTTGGGTTCCTTTCTGGTTATCAGATTGACCATTTTTATTTTTCGTTAAACCTTCTTTATTATTCTCACGATTATTCTTATCCCCGTTACCGTTATTTCTCTTTTCTTCATTTTTGGTCTCAATTTTAGGTTATGTTATCTGTTAAACTTCTACGTGTTCTGTTTTGGTTTGATTCAATTCTGTCATTTAATTCTTCACTGTAATCAGAAGTTTGTAGTTTAAACTTATTATCTTTAATCTGCTAAAGTTTTAAATATTATTGTAAGAAATTTGGTGAGGTTCTTGTAAATTTTCCCTTAAATCAAATTAAACGTATTTTCTGTTAAAATGTTCGTTTCTATTGTACCTAAAATTTGGTTCGTTTATTTCATTGATGTGTTTAAAGTGTTCAAATAAATTTTCTGACGGGTCTAGTCCAATTTCTAAATTGTTTTCCTTTTCTTTCCTTTCTTAAAAAAAAAACTTTCCTTTTGTTGGTTCATGAAGTCATTACACTCTAAACTTTCTAAAAATTCGTCGATTTCTAAAATAAAAAGTTTGTTGTTTTCCAAAAAGGAATCGCAATCGGTAGTTTCGTTATGTGTTTAGGGGTGATTTTCCGACCTATTTCTATTTTCTAGATGAACAATTTCCTTTCTTCCTTTTGTCAGGTTATGTTTTTGTATAAACGCACCTAGTGTAGCTGAACTTTCGTTATCCCCAAAAAAGATATTGCTCGTTGGGTATAAAGTTGCATTAGGCGTTTTATTAAGCTCATGGGGTGAGGGTTGATTATCTTGACTTGATCTGTCTTTATTTCGCCTATTATTTTTCATGGATGTTTTCGTGCTTTTACGTGCGAAACCTATACCACGGCCTATGATTCTGCTTTTTCTAAATACAGTCTGTCAAGTTAAAGCGTGGGTAACTTTTTTGGTAAAATATTTTATTTAAGCGCATGTTTCTACATGGAATTACATTTGTCAAGGTGTCGAGCAAAA
>NC_046657.1:43745796-43760316 GCF_010883055.1 Belonocnema kinseyi
AAGAGGGAGCTCTTCTTAATATTTTGACACCAAAATCATGTCGATACACCTTACCGACTGCGAGTAAAGCCACCCACGCTTTAACTTGACAGACTGTACAAGCTGCCATGGTTGCTTTCCGCGAAGTTGCTGGATTAGTCATTTTGTTTTTTAATTTTGCTTGATCGGAGTTTCACTTAATTTTAATTTATTTTAAATTCATATAACTGCGACATACTATAACGCATCCCTATACAGGGTTTCCATTTCATAATCATTTCGATCAGGATATTCGAGTATACTTAGGAATATTTTAATTAAGATTGTTATTAGATATTAAATTGTCGCAGGATTAAAAAACGTGTTTATTTTCATCGTAGTACGCTTTGTTTATGATATACACTACCGATCAAAAGTTTAAGTTCACTTAAATTTATTTTTGAATTCTGCACAATCAAGTCGGCTACTTAGTGGATTTTTTCAAGAACGTGCGTTCTCCTACTGGTGAGAGTGTAGGATAGTGTCATTGTTTCGAAAGTGACCGTGGGAGATGCGTAGATCGAGCACAAACGTTTTATGACTTGTTGCATTTCATCGATGCGTCTAGTGCCTATTACGCGTAACATCTACGTGCTGCAAAACTCGCTCCAAGAGTTATATTTCTAATTGTCTCAGTCATCTTTCTTTACAAAAAGATAAGTTGAACATTTTTTGTATTCCAAAGAATAATTGCTCGACAAAAATTAAAATGCAAGTTGAAGTTATACAAAGAATAACATCTAATTATTAAAATTAGAGCAGTCATTGACTAAAGTCTTGTTCACGGACGAATCAAAATTTGAAATTTTAAACAAACGAGGCCAGCAATATGCGCGTCGTTTGTTCGGCGAACGCATAGTAAACCAATGTGTTTTTCCTACAGATAAGCATGGTGGAGGGTCAGTGTTAGTCTGGGGATGCTTTGCTGGGGACAAAGTTGGTGACATTGTGAAAATTTAGGGCATCACGGACAAAAAAGTCTAAGACAACATACTTCAACGGCACGCTTTTCCATGTGGGAAAAGGCTTGTGGGTCGCGGATTCGTTTTCCAGCAAGATAACGATCCTAAGCACACTTCTAAATTTTGTCGGGATTACATCGCAGCCAAAAAAAAGCAGAAAGAATTCAGAAACCCCGAAAATGCATCTGTTTATTAATCTGAATACGATGAAGCTGCTGCTAGCAGTTCTTTTATTTCCCAACTTATATTCACATGAAACGCCACATCGAGTTGAAAATTCGGAATACTAAACAAGAAGTGTTTGTTGCACTATCAACGGTGGGTCTGGTGCTAAATTCATATAATTATGAAAAGAATTTTTTTTGTTAAATAATTTTGTTTGCTTTTTTATAATTATAAAAGTTTAGGACCAGACCCACCTTTCTTAGTGCTTCTTATTTATTATCTCAAATTTTCAACTCGATGTGGCGCTTCGTGTGAAAATAAATTGTGAAATAAGAAAGGTGACGGTAAGGTAGGAATCTGGTCACGTGACCCACTCGTCAAATGGCCTTAAGGAACCGAATAATTCTTAGTTATACTGTTAAGTACAGTTTGTGCTCTAATTTGAAAAGATGAGGATCGTTTATTATCCGTTTATTTTTCTGGCACTTATGAAAAATTATATAGGTAAATGCAATAATCTGATACATCTATAATCATACACGGAGAAATTTTTTTCGACATGGTTAAAAAGACTCTTATTTTATCGCCAGCCTGACTTTTATAAGAACATCAGGCTCACCATCAGGGATAACTAAGGTATCCTTTTCAGCATGGTGAATCCGCACATATTGTTTTCACTCATATCGACCATCCACGAAGGAGCAGATAGGCTATTGCATATGGTAATTCCTTGATTTTTGAGCGTCAATCACGCGCGTGAAAAATTAAAGGGTATCGCTAGTTTGCTAGTATATAGTTCTGACATTCACTCCTGA
Source organism: Belonocnema kinseyi (assembly GCF_010883055.1). Classification (NCBI taxonomy): domain Eukaryota; kingdom Metazoa; phylum Arthropoda; class Insecta; order Hymenoptera; family Cynipidae; genus Belonocnema; species Belonocnema kinseyi. Next base: position 43,747,757 of record NC_046657.1, read on the forward strand.
AATTCATTGAAGGACACATGGCAGGAGCAGGTTCGTACTCGTGCTCCTATATGCAGAGAATGGAAAGTCAACTATGTTGTAGAAAATTTAACTTTTTTGTAAAAGCGTAATTTTTTTATTCAAAATATTTCTTGTTTTAAAATAAAAAATTATATTTTCCAAATAAAAATGTACCTATTCCATATTTGTTTAAAAATTCAAAAATTTGTTTCGCAAAACAACTATATAGTAGAAAATGCAACTTTTTGTAGAAGATACGTTTTTTTATTAAAAATAATGCATTTAAATGAAAAATTAGTTTTAAAAAATAAAACTTGAAGAGTTTCATTTTGACCTAAAAATTTATTTTTTAATTTATAAATTAAACTATGTCGGTAAAGGTGTATGTAATTTTTTGGAAAAACTTTTTTTTTTGTACAAAATTGATTTTATAAACTTACAAGTTAACTATTTGGTTAAACATAAATGTATTCTGGGTAGGAAATGGTCCTTCTTTGTTGATGATTCTTTTTGATTGAGAATCTTGTTAAAAATTCTAATTTTTTTCTTGAAGCTTCATCTCCTTGGTTGAAAATGTAACTATTTTGATTAAAATTCGTTTCATGTTTGGTTGAAAATTAATCTTTCAAACTGGCAATTATACATTTGCATTTTTTGAAAAAAATTGATGTTTTTTACTTGAAAGTTCAAATTTTTTATTGAGAATTTATGCGTTTCATTTTTAATTAATCTTTAATGTAAAAATTCTACTGTTTTGTAGAAAATTAATCTTCTTGGCCAGATAATTTTTTGTTTGTTTGTTAAATATTTAAAGGCTTTGTTGCATTGAAACAAAACAAGATTAAATAGAGTTGTAACATGTAACATTTACTCTGAAATTGCTTCAAAAATGACATTTTTTTCTTTCTGTGCATCTCCTTTTATAAAAGTTTAACTTTTTGGTCCAAAGTTCAATTATTTTGTAGAAAATTTATCTTTTGGGGTAGAAATTTCTTCTTCTTTGTGGATAGTTTGACTTTTTGGTTGAAAATCTTGTGTTAAATTGATCATTTTTTTTTTGCAAATAATCTTTTTTGTTGAAGATTGATTTTTTTCTTAAAAATCCACTTTTTTCAAAAAATTTGACTTTCTACCTTAAAAACTTCTATTTTATTCAAATAAGAAAATGATATAATGGTTTTTATGCTAATTTATTATTTACATTGTTCTAGGGAATATTTATGGGGCGGCTCAAAAAGAAGGAAAGCAGCTGGCAAGAGACTTATTTAATTTTAACAATTGCAGTTGCAGTATTTAACTTAATCCTGCATTAATATTACTTTTTAGATTAAAGTTGATCATATCGTACCAGTAATATCATATAATTTCTATATAATAAGTTCCATCTAATAAAATGAACTATGCTTTTATATCTCAAGTATTTATCGAATTTTAACCCTTTCATAATTAATTTATAATTTGTCTTATTACAGTTATATCGTATACTTTATTAATTTATAATTTATGTAAGGTTTTTAAATACTATGGTGAATATTTTATACTCTGTATCTGAATTCGTATGAAGTTGTACTAATTGAAGAGTGCGATGACTTTTATTAATTTATGAATAGATTTCAATCTATACCAATCATCAGTAAAAAAAAACTTATAATTCGTAGAAAAACCGTTAAGATTAGATTCATAAATAATTATTTTTATTACCCGTGTGGAAAAATTTCGTGGCAGTCTTATGTAGAGAGATCGGCTGGCTAGACCGAATCTAGACCGTCTACTTAAGACGGTCTGAGAGGGTGCTGGCCTTGGCCCTCTTAGACGAACTCGATTGCAAAAATTTCAAAGATTCATCGAAGTGGTCTGGCTCGACCCCTCTCAGACGGTCTCGGTTGAAAATAGGAAGTGCTATCGTGACAGTGTATGGTGTAATCCTTAGCAGACAGAAATGATTGGGAAAGCCTAAAAGAATATTAAAGTTGGCATGAAAGTTTTGTGTTGACGTCAGATTGACACAGGTCTAGGTTTGTATACACACTGTTTTTTTTATAACTGTTGAGCAATATAATATCCACTTATATGAGATAAGATTAATTGATTCTTTCTCAAATTGCAACCTAACCTACAAAAGACCAGACAGGAAGATCTTATATATGTCTTTACATCGTACTGAATCTATTTCTAGCCACATTTTTAATAAAAACGAAGATGGACAATAATGATTTGAGAAAAATGTTATGTTATGTTGTGTTAATTCTCGCCTATCCCTCTGCGTCCGTAGGATGGCCATACTTATGAACAATGTCGTAAATTGTCTGCTGTTTTGTTATCAAGACAGAAGTCAAAATATCCTACTTTGAAATCACCCAACACAATAAGGAAAGAATCCATGTAATAGTATTTAAAACCTAATAAAAAATCGATATCGATCAATGATTTTGCAGGTTATGTTAATTGTCGCGTATCACTCGGCGTCCGTAGGACGGCCGTACTTAGGGCTAATATCGTAAATTTCCTGATATTTTGTGATCATTATTATATAATAGTTGAACTTAAAGTAAACTAAATTTATTTTCAATAAAAAAAACGAATAAATGATAAATCTTAAACTGAAATATTTTAATTTAATCCTTGCTTGCCACGCATCTATAGAATAACATACTTGCCGCACCGGGATAATTTTTTACCCCAGTGACGAAAACTGTCATAAAAAATAAACTACTGAATATTTTAACTTGAAATTTTTTTTAGAGCATATTGAAATTCTGATTTAAAAGGTAGTGTACTATCTGTGAAGTTCTGATACTTTTTTCCCTCCTCTTTCTGTACGGTCCAATCTAGACCATTGCGTGGTAAAAGCGTTACACGTCTGGCCAGCGTCTGATCAGCTCGTCTATTATGGACGAGCTGATCAGCGCCGTCTAATCTAGTCCATCTCATGGTTTAAGCGTTACACTTCTGGCCAGCGGCGCTATTAGACCGTCTGTCCAGCGTCTGACTAGACACAAGACTGTCTGGCCAGCGCTTAGCCAGCGCCCCGAAATTTTTACACGGGTAATTACATTTTTAACGATTTTTATACGCATTAGTAACTTTTTGATTAATGATTATTATAGGAATGCCTACTCTAAATCAATTGACAAAGGACTTCCCACTATTTACATAGTAGAACCTCATGCCAGTTCAGAGATAGAGAATCAAAAGTTTGTTTTAAAATAATTCAAAAATATATATTTGACTATCATCAATAGTCCTTTTCACCATCTCAGATTTTCGAATCGATCCTTTGCGATAACCGAATTTTCCTTTCTTAAGATCTATATTGAAACTTTCAAATAATCTAGTCGACCTTTAAAAATGATCGAATCGTCCATCCGAGATTTCCAAACCGACGCTTCACAATGATCGGATCAGCCAGCTTGAGATGACAGAGACGACGATCTGTGGAAATCAAGTCGACTTTCTGAGATGTACCAGAGCGTACCAGATCTCGTCTTGCCTGGGCTCCTGACTCACAGGTACTGGGTTATGGACTGGGGCAACTTGGACTTGTTCGGCTTATTCCACTTAGCAATCCGTATCGACAATTTGAATTTCGAAGGTACACATTTCATCCCAATGCGGAAGTTATACTGCAAGAACGAAGAATTGCTATTGAGCCATTACCAGTCCTAGAACAAATTGTATTAGCAACATCTAATGGTGACGTTTTTGCAATATTGAAGACTAGTGGTATTCTTAGTGGACTATATAATCTTCGAGAAAGAAATTGTCGGGTAAAAATAAACATAGAAAGCGGCGATGTAACGGATTTGAGCGCAGAAGAAATAGAGCGAGTCCCAATAGGCCTTGCTCGCCCAATCAAGAACTAGAGAGAAATAGCTCTACATTGATTTTTTTAAAGTGAAAAACTTTATGTTACTCTTTTTGAGTCAAAAACTTTTTAGAGCTGCAATTTTGTAATTCTTTCGACAAATTTTAGATTTGGTATTTATGCCCTTATATCCCAGTACCCATAAAACCTAAAAAATTAAATACTAAATGAACTTAAAATTTTCATGAAGCAAAAATTTCTATAAGTTTCTATAACGAACAGCCCAGTTTCTTCTCCCAATTTTCAAATAGAGAAATTATTAGTAGCCAGCACGTAGCATCTTAACAAATCGAGGGGGACCCGTTCTCGTCTTCAAACTTTTAAGTAACTCCATTTAACGGTAGATAACTTATTTTGCATGATTGCATATTAGATTTTGAAATCAAAAGGAAACAATATTTTATTAATTGTAAGAATAATTAGTGAAATTACTTAATATTCAAATCTACAAGTTCAACAGAACTCATAAAGATTTTGCATTTCATTTTAATATCAATACCTCGTTGTGCGTGTGAACTTTGGAGTGGTTATTAAAAAATATGTATGAAGCAGAATCTAAAATTTAGATGCTAATTTTAAATAAAGATAAAATTATGTTTTGTTTTGATGTAGATTATTTGGTTAAAAATTGAATTTAAATATCAAATCAGATAATAGAAGTAAAAGAATGGAAAAAAAATTAAATTTTGTGGGGATTTTGAGAGGGTGTCTGACTAAGATGACAGGGCCGTTTACGTACCAATTTCAAATAGATTTTCATGAATTTTCTTGAATTTTCAATTCTGGGTTTTTTACCCCAGTGTGTTATCGAAAGGTTAATTAATCACGAAGACATTGCTGTGCTATTTTTAATGCTGTATCAATATTGGAATAAATCTGTATTGTTGGCTGCAATTTACTTGACAGGACACTTGAATCGAAATTTTGGTCCTACATTAGCCCTCCAAGATTCCATTTAATGCCTCTTTCAGTCCTACTCACCCATCCACGACCTTTATTTAGTTCCCGTTAGACCTACTTTAGCCTACTTTAGAACCTTTTATAATTGGAGTACTTTCTGTTTACCAGTCTAGAAATATATTGTAAGGGTTTGAGAGAATTCCATGATCAAAACACGTCTTATACAAGCTTCCGTCATAAAGATTACTTATAATGCCCTCTGGATTTACTGGTATATGAAGCCTATTTTGTGAGATATCGTAAAATTAGTTTCTTTTATACATTTCCTTTAATTTATCGAGAAATTGCAACAGCAGAAAGAAAGATTTTTCCCTTAAACAAGAGGGACAAACATGGTTCACTGACCTTAAATCTCTAATGCAGGCTGAACAATAAAATTATTTCCGTACGGGTGTTGTTCCGCGAGATATCTATTATTTAAACTTATGGAGTGAACTGCTTTTTGGACCATCGTATCAGCAGTTCAAATTTATAACCGTTATTAGGTCGGAAAGGCATGTGATTGTTACGTTGTGATGTAAGTGTATAGTTAAGATTAATAATTTACTATCCATAATCGACAATAAAGCATCCTGATAGAGTGGCTCATAGATATCAGCAGGTGGGGATTTTTCGATTTCTTTGTCACTTTCAGCTGAACTCAAATCCATTGTGATCTCTTTACTGAAATCAGTCAACGCTTCATCACCTGGATTGTCATTTTCGACTTTAGGTTCCCTTCTTTCACGTTTCATTTTTCTTTTCGCGGAAACACGTAATGAAAATCAAATTTTTGTAATGTACCGTGTGGTCCCAGAGGAAATAATCTTCAAGCGGAGGCGTAACAACCGTCAAGAAAGTTGAATGGCACCTGGGTGATGTGTATGGAGCAATAGTCTTTGCCTAGCTTCTCGTTGGAGCAACAATTATAATACCAAACATAGTTGTAGTAAGTGCGGTTCAAACCAATCGAACGCGTAGCAATCCCGACTAAGGTTCGGACAACAATGCCAACTACCCTAAAGTTGAGGAAGCCAATATAAACGGAGTTAATGCAGAGGATCCACGGAATCTTAAAACGTTTTGGTGGACTGATCGACTCAATGACGAACTGTAAGAGAGCTACGATACTAGTATGGCCCCCGAACGAGGAGGCTTCATTGCATGATTGCATGCTCTCTGGAACAAGAAATACTAAGAACTATTGAACTCTTCACATCAACGTCTGCGATACCATACTAAACAACTCCAAGTAACGGGTTATGTAAGCAGATATCCTACTCTACCGCAGCCATAACAAGTAAAAGCTGCTGATCATTAGGTAGTACATTGTTGACAAAAGACGAGTAATTTCTGACTCTTGTAAAGTCTACAGCGGAAAGAGAGGTGGGTCATAAAGAACCAAAACTTTTGCTCTGACCCATTTCGACTCTTTCAGTAGCTCCAGTTACTGTCGACCAACCGCTAGATGGTTTTAAGATTTTCTGGTGGAAGAAGTCTTCTTTAATTCGCCAGCATCATGTCTGCATTTTCACCTCTTGTCTAGGGTCGGCAGAGCCTATTCTGGAGTGGTTAATGAAAGGGCGCACAGTACACCTGTCAAAGATTTATAACGTAGCTGACCCGAAAAATCGCAGACCAATCAGTTGTCTGAACAAACTGTGATTGATCTTCATAGATATCCTAAATGATAGGATCGTTCGGACAATCGGACCTGTTTGGCATGAAATGTACGAACATATACCTGGGCTTGCCATAGAGACGTATTCAGGATGTGACATCTATAAAGGATGCTATTTTAAACATATACAAACGTCTCGTGCGGCAGATTTAATTTTCTGAAAAGTCAGCAAGGAAAAAAGTTTCTGTAATGAACATGCTTACCATCCAGGTATTAATCTATTCATTTGAAGTGGTTCTATGGACAAATTATGAGCTCAGATCTCTTGACATCGGGACACCAAAGGTATGCACATTAACACAAGCATGCACCTTAAGTCTCCTGTTCCGCGACTGTACATTTCTCGCTAGGGCAAAAGCTATCTAGTTGTCCAACTCATGCGGGAATTACTTGAATCCAAAGGCACAATGCGGCCAGAAGAGTCCTTTATACCATCACAGTCCATATTACAACATTTGTTTCAATACCCTTCAGCTACAAGCTCCCAGGGAAATAGAGTCAATTATCGAGAATGAGAAGTTCCGCATTTACTGGAACTTTATATCGTCGACAATTGCTTCTCTTGCGCACCAGAGGCTTGACATAGTTCTTCTCAACTTCGAGAAACGAACCGTGTTCGTTATCGCGTTTTTGGCACCAGGTGACAAAAACATCATAGCTAAGCAGAATAAAAAAGGAGGTATAGATCCACAGATGAGATGAAGGGCAAATTATATAGTCTTGGAATTGATGACTCTATGTAAGTAAAGATTCTGAGATAATATATACATTTTTCTAAAGGTTTACAAATTTTAGAACTTGAACGCGTTTTTCTCGAAACAAGGTTTTTAAAGTCAATAAGTAGGATAAATCAAGAATAGTTCTGCCGATTGCTTTCAAATTTTCTTAACTTATTGATGATATAACACAAGTGGGATTAAACGATCCTTTTTTTGTAATTTTTTCAAGGCCAAAAAGGGAGAGCTTTTTTTATGTAGCAAAAAATTGACTTTTGACTTCAAAAATCCTCCATTTCGTGAAAAATCAATATTGTTACATCTGGTTTTATTTAATTCTTGACAAAAACTGTCAATTAACGAATGCCGTTGGAGTCTTTGATTTCAGATAAACCAGGCTTGAGCAACTTTACTGACCAGAAAACGCCTTTTTTATCACTCGTAGATTGGCTGTAACACGCTTATGTATAACTCTTTTATCACGAAAAGATTATCTTAGCTACTTGAAATATGTAGTAATTAAATTAAAAACATTGGTAACAAAAGAAATAAACCTATCTCCATGAAAAAATCGCGAAAATCGCTTTTTTCACCAGAAAAGTAAAGACCTCCTTAAGCTAATCATTCTTATGCCCGAAGCACAAAAGTTTTGCCGGATCCTCGTATTGATTCAGTCAGAGACTGTAACTATCTATCTTACAGTCTTGAGACGAGCTTGGAGCTGAAATTTGACCCAATTTCGCTGGGAACGGATGCAGTTTTTTATATTAGCAACCTCTCCTAGCGTAATCACGCGATTTTCCTTATAATAAACTTTAAAATATGTCGATACCTTTTATTTCTTTGGCCATGCATGTCCCCTTCTTGTTAGTGTTAATAAGCTTTCTTTTCTTCAGACCCAAATTAATAAACATATATTTAAAGTTTCACCAAAGATGCATAATCCATAAATGTATTATTGAATTATGATTCCTGTATATCTCAGAAGTTTCACCAGGGAAGAACGATTTAATTTCGTCTAAATCAATAATTTAGGAAACGTTGAAAGAGATTTTGTTTAATTATATTTACAGTAACTCTTATAGAAACTACTGTCACCTTAACCCCTTCACTTTGTCAAGTAAAATTTACAAAGTGGGCCCAAAATGTGTTGAACAAATTTGAATGAAAAATTTTGTGTAAAAGGGTTATTTGGATAATTTCTAATGAATTTATGACCAGCCGAAATCAAGTCATCCTGGTACCAAAAAATATATGCGCATTTCTGTTATACATTATTGGCCTGGCTATTTTCGAGCCATTAAAAAATCAGTAAATAGTTGCAAAATTTCAGATTTGCGGCGTAGAATAGCTAGTATCCGCAGGCTGAATGGAACGTCGCGTTGCAGAAGAATCATGGCTAGTTATATCTGCAGACCACCAACTCATAAATTCTCTTAGGAAACGATTTAATTGGGAATCTGAAATAGAAACGCGAGGTCCTGAATTTTAGAAAAATATTATGTCTGAAAATCAATATATGCGCCATTAGGTGATTCAGAACCTAGACCATGCATTGAAAAATAATTCAAGTATTATAATTTCATTACAGGCTAATAAGGTTCTACAAAGGAGAATTAGATCAATCCCGAGCTCGAGAGCTTTTCTAAAAAATGAAAAATATATCCGCGTAGCAATGCCCTTAATACGTAGGTCTTTATCGAGTCTTAAAAATGTTATAATGCACTGTCAAAAAACCTTTGAAGTTTAATCATAATGTTATAGCATCTGCCACATAGAAGAAATAAAACCCGTTGCTCGCCCTTCCCTCAATAATCTCTCGATTTCTATCTAATGGATATTTTGCTAGTCCTTTTTGAGATTCATCGGTCCGTGACATAAGCTTTAGTGGTTCCCACGACTGCAATTATAGAGGACTGAAAAAAAAACAATTCCTTCATATTGATGCGCAATTTTGATTTTGTTACCGTATGGAAACCAACCATAGGTTCTCGGAGTGCCTGCCCACTGTCTACTTTCTGACTTAAACACGAAAAACTCGGGTTATCCACCTTCAGCTGTTCGTGATGTACTTACTCCTCGCCTAGTTTCCCCCCGCCCGCAACCCATAACCCAATTTTACTTGACTGGTTCTTTTTTTATTTCGGTTCCTACTCTCTTTCTAAAAATTATCTTCTCTTGTTTTGTCTCATTTAATTTTATGTTTTATTTATCTTGTTATTAAAAATTGCCGAAACATTTTCCAAAACATGTGATCACCTATGTGAAGGAATGGAATGCATACTTTCAATTCTTTAAATTAATTAGAGTAAGAAGCACATCTTGCGGTTCAAGTAGATCTTTTCATCGTCAACTATCACTTTAGATTTGTGATAATATTATTAGAGACTATTAGTGCTTGTATGTCTCAAACCCTAATTTGATGTGTAAAAATTTGTATCATTATTGTACGCACGCAGAAAATTATCATCTTATCTTTCACCAACTTAGTTGCGAAATATAAATAATTCTGGAATAAAACCTTCATGCCTATGCTTAAAATAATCTATAATGCAAAGACTACACTATACATTGAGTTATCTTTAATGTACATAGCAGTAGAATAATCATTAGTGACGGTATCAAACAAATTCTTCATTTATATATTTTTCGAGTTTTTCTCATCTTTAGAAAAATGATGATCGCTTATACTCTAATACATAGTTAAATTCTAAATGTCTTGGTATTGGAACAGCACTTTTTGCAACTGCGCCAAATAGTTCTGTATCAGTAGCTGAAAGAATTTTAAGCGCGAAGCGAAAGGCGCCCTGCTAAACGAAGAAATGAGAAATAGATCTGTTATCTTAATATTCGTGTGAAATTTTTTTCCATTATTTTTTTGTTTAACATTTATGAAGGCTTTCATTTTATATTTAAAATGATCCTACTGAACTGGGAGAAAATTACATGGCAGAATAAATTTCGGACTTGAAAAGATAAATTACAGTTATACAGCTTAACTAATGACGCAATGTTTCGCATTAGCCCGATTTTTTCACACATTTCAAGAATGACAAGGATAAGAATTTCACATTGATAACGGAATTCGGACCAATCTTTTCAAATCCGCATTATGTTCAACAATTTAGAGGAGGCATTATTAAACATAATCCTAATTATGTGCAAACCATGTGAACCTGACAATCTTTTGTCGATGTGTTTTTTCTTTCCTCGCCATTTTGCCACAAGTAAGAGTTACATCGTACATCATTCTATACAAATTTACTTTTACACAATATCTGTTATTTCTCGTTGCAGATCTTCTTATTCTCCTGAAAGACACCATTCTCTTCCGCCTCCACTTTCTCTTCCACTTATTCTAGCACATCTTCGTGTCGAGTCCAAGTCTTCTAAAGGACTTCATGATCCTACCAGGTCCATCGCTTTACATACCAGTTTTCATTCTTCTGATGGAGTTGACTCTGCACATAAAGAAATTCCAGATTTTCGGCTTATTCCTTTTACGACTCCGCATCGGACATACAAAGATACCTAAGAAAAAATTGTGTTATCAGGGCTCGATAGTAAGGCTATTAAAATGTTAGAAATTAGTAATTGAGGACCTCTATGCAACAACCGCTTATGCTCGGTCGTAATCAATTTTTACAGCCGTGCTAATTTGAAATTCTTTGATAATCTTCCCGTCAGAGGCCAGAACTCTTGGCACTTGCGCACATATTGCAAGCGTTTTATGGTTCCTGGGTTATGCACGTCACCAGCAACACGTAAAGTATCCTCAAACTTCCTTGCTACAAAGGATTCTAGACGCTGCTAATAGAGGTGAGCAAGCTAACCCGAATCAAGCGCCAGAAATAGTTTAATATTTCGAAAAAGCTACTCGGATTGATTCTATTCGCTGATCATGGGTGCTTAGCGTACGGCCTTCCTGCGAAGGGTACACTCTTATTATCGGAATATACGCACTAGTTACTAACGTTACATTGGGTACCATTTCTGCCTTTAAAGAAGTGATTAATTAGTCAAGTTAAAATCTTGGGTGCTTAGCATTTGATCGCTTTGAGAAGCGCGCTATATGAGTCAACGGTGTAGGCGAAAATATGAAAGACCACGATCTGAACCATGATTTCTATGTTGACATCGCTTTTGTAACAAAAGCTGTTGTAATTCGTTTTATTCACTGATCTTGAGCGCTTAGCGCCGCATAGAGCTAAACCTATCAATTTTTTTGGATTTTTTTTACGGATATTTCATCCAGCACTTATAACCTTAAAAATTACAAAGTTTTAGCTAAATCTACCGAAAGCCATTTTCCCATAAATTTAGTGCGGGGTCCTTTAAGTATCTTCTGAAAGGAAAACGATTTCAAGATTTAAAGCAAATAAAACAGAATGCTACAAATCGGTTGCTAGCCATTTCAAAAGGTGACATTAAAAAGTGGTTCTAAAAGTGGGAGAAACGCTGGAAGAAGGTTATGGTTTCTAAAAGAAACTACCTTGTCTTGATGTCACTTCAGTAGTTTTTTTTCGAGTAAATTAACACGGGTTTAAACAATTTTTGAATTTAAGTGTAATCTATTTCTTAATTTTTGCAAATTTATAGAATCGATAGAATACGAATTGAAACATTACTATTTTAATTTGATCCCCATATAATTTTTTTTTCGGTGGTCTCTATGACTACACTGTCAAAAATGGTTGTAAAAAAACTTCCACTACATGTATTGGAAGTTTATTTCTGAAACTTAAGTTAACGCTATAATACATAATGTTCTATTTTCCAAATGCTGACATTGGTATTCACAAAATTTAACGAACTCAAGAAATTCATGGAATTCTCGGCATTTAGGGAATTTTCACAATTAAAACAATTCACTGAATTTGCAGTATTTAGGAATTCAAGGAATTCAAAGAATACACGGAAATGAAGGATTTCGCGGAATTCGAGGAATTTACAGCGTAAAAAGAATTTGCAGCGTACAAAGAATTCACGAAATTTATGGAATTTACGGAATTCGTGGAATGGGCGGAAGTCGTGGAAATCACGGGATTCGTGGATTTCACGCAATTCATGGAGTTCACGAAATTTAAGGAATTCATAGAATTCATCGAATTTAAGGAACTTACAGAATTCAAGCGATTTACGGGATTTAACTAATTCGTGAAATTCAAGGATATTTTTAAATTCATGGAATTTACCAAATTCCAGGAAAACTTGAGATTCGAATTTCTTTATACTTTATTTATACTTTAATAATATAATTATACTTTAATAATTAATTTAATAACAACTTTTATTATTATTTATATAATAATAAGAATTTTATTTAATAATTTTATTAATTTAAATATTGAAAACCAAA
>NC_046657.1:43760416-43762165 GCF_010883055.1 Belonocnema kinseyi
TTCATTAAATTGATTAAGAATATTATATTTTATAATATTTTTACCTTCATTATTTTGATTTAGTCCCTCTAAATATTTAATTTTATTAAATTATTTATCTGAGTTTATTATTAAAGAAATAAAAATTCCATTAAATAAAAATTTAAATTTTTATAATTTATTAATTTTTAAATCTTTATTTATTTTTATTATACTAAATAATTTTATTAGTTGATTCCCTTATATTTTTAATTCAACAAGTCATACGGTATTATCAATATCATTATCTATTAATTTATGATTTGGTTATATATTATTTGGGTGAATTAAAAATTCTTTTCATATATTTATTCATTTAACTCCTCAAGGAACTCCTTATATTTTAATACCATTTATAGTAATAATTGAATCAGTTAGAAATATAATTCGTCCTTTAACTTTAGCTATTCGATTATCAGCAAATATTATTGCTGGTCGGAAGTCATGGTGCAGTAGCCTCTGCCCAGGAGGGCACGAACGGCTCGCCACGCCCGAGAAGACCACACAACCTCCGGCCGAGCTCTCGCCCGCTCAAGGACAGGCCCATTCGCCTGGCCATACACAATCTCCTTTCCAAAATTCACCTCGCCACAACTTTAGATCAAGTCGGGACAACCACACACCCCCGGCTTGTATCATTTTATCTATTCTTAAAATTTTTTAAAATTAAAAAAAAAAATAATTTTATTAACAACTTTCAAACATATGAATTTTATTTATACTATTATAAATAATTTATTATTCAATTACTTCAAATTTAATAAAAGATTTTCTTTAATAATTCTCTTTGCCTAAGAATTTAGGCAAATTTATAAACTTTAAGATACACCTAACGGTTATATTAATATAATTAATAAAAATTAATAGTCTACAATTGCGATACTGTTTGCATGTTTAATAAAATTTCTAATTAATATATTAATTTCTTATATTCATACACCTACCCCCTTTATTAGAATATTTGTATTATAATAATATTTATATATTTTATACTACTATTTTAATAATAAAATTTTATTTATAATTTATTTTAATAATTAAATGAATTCATTTAAAATTTATAAAATTAAATTAATTTTATTTTTAATTACTTTTTATTTTAAATAAAATAATAATTAATTAACTTAAATTTTTAAAAAATTACTCGTAATACTGCCTAAATTAAATTTATAAAATATAAATTTAAATTTAAAATACTTAGCATCATTGACCTTAAAAATGATTATTTTCATTCTTAATTTTTGGCATTAAAATCAAAATTTTATCTATTTTTAACATTTTTAAAAATTAAAAAAAATATAATTTTATTAACAAATTTCAAACATATGAATTTTATTTATACTATTATAAATAATTTATTATTCAATTACTTCAAATTTAATAAAAGATTTTCTTTAATAATTCTCTTTGCCTAAGAATTTAGGCAAATTTATAAACTTTAAGATACACCTAACGGTTATCTTAATATAATTAATAAAAATTAATAGTCTAAAATTGCGATACTGTTTGCATGTTTAATAAAATTTCTAATTAATATATTAATTTCTTATATTCATACCCCTACACCCTTTATTAGAATATTTATATTATAATAATATTTATATATTTTATACTACTATTTTAATAATAAAATTTTATTTATGATTTATTTTAATTATTAAATGAATTCATTTAAAATTTATAAAATTAAATTAATTTTATTTTATTTAATAATTAAATTTAATAATTATA
>NC_046657.1:43762265-43764743 GCF_010883055.1 Belonocnema kinseyi
TTACTAGACTAGAACACCGCTATGAGAAATGTATCAGCCTTGGAGGAGATTATGTTGAGAAATAAAAAAAAAAATGCTTAAAAACGTTGTTTTTCTTGGTCAAGCTATGAGTAGACCTAGACCTGACACGTAAAGGAGACTCTGACTCAGCAGAAGAATAAGGTATCCGACGAAAAGAAAAAGAAGGTTGAACAAGACCGAGTCGCAGGCAAGGCGTGCCAGGCAAATTACCATTAGGGTCAGAGTCGGTCTGCGAACCCAATTCTGCAAAAATATAGGGAATTTGATTCAATTCAAAATTTTCCGTGCATTATACTATTTGTATCCGATTCGTGATTTCTAAAGGATGCTAAAAGAAATAATTCTCTGTGGCGTTGCGAGTTTCTCGAAAATCATTAGCGACAAACATTTCGAAATTTCTAATCATCTAGTGTCTGAATTACAGCAAAATAGTTTAGAGAGTACCACATGTACAAATGTAAAATTTAACGTGTACGTATGGACGTTTGATGTACGCATATGCTAATCGATACACTTTGGAAAAAAAGCAATTGACGTAGAATGCGAATCAAATCAGAAAATTTTTTATTTGCTGTAAGGCAAACAATTTTAAACAAATAATTATAAATGCAAAATAGTATTATACTTACTTATACATTTCAGAATAACTGCCAAAGACAAGAACAGATTATAAACGATCCTCATCTTTTCAACTTATAGCACAGACTGTAGTTAACAATGTAAGTAAAAACTATTCTGTTCCTTCATTAGACTAATTAATGTCTGAGTTTTATTCTTGTGAGACTGTCTTAAAAGAGTACATTCGTACAAGATTCTATTTACACTTCATAGTCTAACGACACGCTTTATATTATCTTATATGTTTCATGTAAATCCCTTTTTTTCATAAAAAATGTATTAAGTTACTTAATTATTTAATGCGGAAAACAAGCGATAAAAATTCTATAAAATATTTATATTTAATGTAAATAATAATAAAAATAATAATAAATCTTTATTGAGTTCGTAAAAAAGGATATGTACATGACGATCAGATATAACGTGAGAACTTAAAGGGCGAGGTATGGCTTAAAGCTGCTTTGAAACCTAACCCTTGAAATGAAAAAATCAAAAAATAAAGACTATAAAATAACCCTAGGCAACCGATATCATAAATTGAATAAGAAATGTTGCGTCTTTACATCATATTTTTGACCGCAAAGTTGCAAAAGTTCTTGTAATATGTATGTCGAAGTTTGCAAATTTATTACCATTCATAGAATTCACGGAATTCGTGGAAATTAAGAAATTAACCAAATCTATGGAATTCGTGCAATTCACGGAATAACCTAATTAATGGAATTTATGAAATTGCCTGTAATAACGTAATTTTCGTAATTTTAAGAATTCGTGAAATTAAGTTTCATGATTATACTTTAATACTGCCTGATTAAAGGATTATTATGATATAATAAATTATGTAAATTATATATAAATTACTATCATTAAATTATATATATATATTATGACAGATTAATGTATTAATTTTAGAAATTAAATATATATAATTTTATATTATATTAATAATATATTAAAATAAGTAAAATTTATACAATGAAAATATTTATTCATTAAATAATAAATTTAATAATTTATATAATAATTAATTTTTATAGAATAAATTCATTTTTTTTTAAATTTATTATTAATATTAATAATTTTATTAAGATTAGCTTTTTTAACTTTATTAGAACGAAAAATATTAGGGTATATTCAAATTCGGAAAGGCCCAAATAAAGTTAGATTTTTAGGAATTTTACAACCATTTCGAGATGCAATTAAATTATTTTCAAAAGAATTATTTTTAATTAAAAATTTAAATTATATATTTAATTTATTATCTCCTATTTTTAGAATAAAATTAATATTAATAATATGATTACTTATACCAACTTATTATAATTTATATTATTTAAATTTAAATTTATTATTATTATGTTTTTTAAGACTAGGAGTTTATATAATAATAATTAGAGGATGATCCTCTAATTCAATATATTCAATATTAGGGGCCATTCGTTCAATCGCTCAAACTATTTCTTACGAAGTAAGATTAATTTTAATTATTTTAAGAAATTTATTGTTTATTGAAAGATTTAATTTAATATATATAACAAATTATCAGTATTATTTAAAATTTATTATTTATATATATATCCAATAATATTAATATTTTTAGTTAGAATTACAGCTGAATTAAATCGAACACAATTTGACTTAGCTGAAGGTGAATCTGAATTAGTGTCAGGATTTAATACAGAATATATAAGAGGAGGATTTGCTTTAATTTTTATAGCAGAATATGGAATAATTATATTAATAAGAACTTTATTTATTTTTATATTAAAATTTTATTAGTAATTAATTTAATTATTATTTTTCGAAGGACTTTCCCCCGATATCGATATAATAAATTAA
>NC_046657.1:43764843-43772525 GCF_010883055.1 Belonocnema kinseyi
CTTCGGCTTTAACCCCTTCAAATAAAAGTATTTGATGACAGCACGATTTTCCAGCTTTTCCATTCTTAAGAAAAACACAGAGGCGTCTTGTTCAGTGTGCTCGGAAACTTATCAATCCACCCTCGTATTCGGCTTATTCCCCTCAGAAATCCGTACCGGCAATTCGAATTTCGAAGATACACATTTCATCCCGAGTCGCCAGTTTCACTGCAAGAAAAAAGAATTCCTAGGGCGCCTCTGCCAATTTTAGAACAAATTGTACTAGCAACATCTAATGGTAACGTTTTTGCAATATCAAAGCCTAGAGGTACTTTAGGTGGACTATATAATCTCAGAAGAAGAAATTGCCGGGCGAAAATAAATATACAAAGCGGCGACGTCACGAATTTGACCCCAGAAGAAATTGAAGAAGTTCCAGTAGGCTTCGTTCGCCCAATAAAACGAAATTTTAAGGAAGGAGTTGTAAGCTACGATTCTCTACAGCTAAACCAATACTTCAATTCAAAGTAATGTGAAGCTTTTAGCCAATAACACATTACAACAACCGTAACCAAGGATATGGTTGGTTGGAAATTTTACTAATATAACGTCGCAGAGATCGCATAATCAGCTTTCGAAGCAACTTATTATCATATAAAATAAAAACTTTTTTGTCCGATACACTTTTTTGGCTTTTCCTTTACTCATTAATAGTTTCAAGATAATTTTTTTGCTCTAACCTGGCCGCCTCTTCTTTTCACGATTCAATAGAGCTACGAAACAGCTTTAGAATAATATTTTTTTAAAGAAAAAAAATCTGTACATAGCTTTTTCTCATTGAAAAAATATTAGTCTACTATAATAATGTTATTACATTATTTGACTTTATCAAAAAGATACAAAGGATTCACATTCAACAATTGATATTATTAAATCTTTTACAAACTTCCCTTTCGAGCTCATAACCTTTATAGAACACTGTCTCAATAATATTTACATCTTGTAATACCCATTTCCCCGAAGAAATCTCAGGAGCAGTAATGGGATCTCCAATTTAACCGAAAATAGTCAACATCTTCATGGAACATCTAGAAACTAAAATCTTCAATCAATCCAAGCTTAAGGGCATGTGACACAGCTAAAAACCTATATTACCGACCACAGTTTTTCAGTTCACTGAATGTTTTTTTGAACCTGAGAACTTTTTTTGTAAATAAAATATCGAGCTGAAACTTTGGAAAATGTATTAGAGTGCAATAAAGTACGTTTAGGTACTGCATTTTGGTAGAAACTTCACTGAAAATTATTTAATCTTTTTTCTGAACCTCAACATTTTTTGAACGTTCGAACTTTTTTTATACATAAAATATCGGTCTCAAACTTTGAGAAATGCAAGAGCCGAAAGAAAACTACGTTTAAGTACAAAGCTTAATAATAAAAGATGTAAAAAAATGTATTTTCACAATCAATTCCAACGGCATTAGCCGGTAACGTTGTACACGAAAATACGAAATCTCTAGAGCCTCGTCTAGTGTCCGCCAGATTTCGTATTTTCGTGTACAACGTTACCAGCTGATGCCGTTGGAATTGATTGTCAAAATATATTTTTTTACATATTTTATTATTAAGCTTTGTACTTAAACGTAGTTTTCTTTCGGCTCTTCCATTTCCCAAAGTTTGAGACCGATATTTTATGTATAAAAAAAGTTCGAACGTTCAAAAAATGTTGAGGTTCAGAAAAAAGATGAAATAATTTTCAGTGAAGTTTATACGAAAATGCAGTACCTAAACGTACTTTATTGCACTCTAATACATTTCCCGAAGTTTCAGCTCCATATTTTACTTACAAAAAAAGTTCTTAGGTTCAAAAAACCATTCAGTGAACTGAAAACCTGTGGTCGGTAATATAGGTATTTAGCTGTGTCACATGCCCTTAAACCAGAATTTTGGTTCCGTTACATTGATGACACTTTTTTCATCTGGCCTTCCTTGGACGTACTAGTTTACAAAAGATCTGATAACTCATTAAGACGTGAGTATTACAGAAAACCCATCCATACAAATCAAATAAATCGAAATACAGAACAATTACACGAACAACAAAATTAATAAAGCAATTAGAAAATACACTCTGATTCTTGTGGCAAAGTCTTTATTAGATAAACCGTGGGAGCGGTGAGTCAACGTATAAATGAACATGAGAGTAAAGTCAGGCTAAAACATTTCACGCAATCAGGATTGCTGAGCATTATATCGAAACGGGTCACAACATTTTGTTTGGCAGAACATCAGTCATCACAAAAAAACACAATATCATTCCAAGAAAACATGGAGAAGAAATCGAAATCTTAAAACAACCTAATAACATCAATAGGGGCAATAGATACATATAATACCGATCGGCTTTGGCTTTCCGTCCTTCCGGATGAAAAAAAACTTGGTTGGCCACTCAGGTTCGACCAGTCCTCACAGTAGGGCGCTCCGGAGAATCACAGGCATCGTAGAGAGTATACATAAGAACAACATAACCTGATACTTCAGTTGCAGGTCAATCCTGAAGAAGTGAACTGCAATGTTCACAAAACGTCGGAAAAATTCGTAGTTTCGTATACTATTAATACCCAAAATATCTCTTTTAATTAAAATTAATCATCGTGAAAGCATTAAATCTATTAAGGGGGAAAAAGATAAAATGAAGTAAATGGGAAGAGAGATTAGGGTGGAGAAGGAGATGGCGGGAAAAAGGATTAAGTAGGTGGAGTCAAGAGAAAGGTAGAGACAAGAGAAAGTGGGGTGTCGTAGGAATGAAAAGGAGGAGAGCGGTCGGAATTAGAAGTAGGTGGCAGGAAAAACAGCAAGAACAAAGGTATTTGGTCGAGTGTAGAGAATATGATACAAGAGAAAGTGGATTGTCGTAGGAATGAAAAGGAGGACAGAGAGGACAGAAAAATGATAAGGGGAATCGAGTGAAGCAGGGAGATAAAAGAGAAGGCAGAAAGGAAAAATAATATTGTGATAAGAGGATTAAAGGTAAAGAGCGGAAATAAAAGGAGGGTTCAAAGCGCTGCTATAGAGCATAGAGTGGGTTAAAGGTAAAGTAAGGAAAGTTAGGCTAGAAGGGAGAAAAAAGAATGAAGCGGCAGTTGTGGAATTAGAGAGCTAGGAAGAAAATGTGGGGGAACTAACTAAAAAAAAGGGAGAGGAGTGAATGGAGGGCGGCGAAGGCACGAAATGTGGAAACAGAATGAAAATTATAATTTAATCTCGAACAACCCGTAACTCAAAAAGTCATTTCTAATCAAGCACAATGTTCAATCTTAAAATCGTACCATCAATAATTTCCAACGCAAACTCAGAAAAAAGTATGGATATCGTTGACTTATGCAGTCCGTTTAACGCTTAAAATCTGATTGCTCATGATTGCATCTTGAATCTTGAATTAGAAAGTGAACAATATTTTATTGATTATAATGATTATAATGATAATAATGATAATGATTTTTTCTAATTTTTTTTTATAAAATCGAGGTTTCCAGATGGTTCTCAGTGTACCCAAAGGCACTTTCTCGGTGATAACGGGTTGATTTAAAGAATGATTTAAATTTAAGTGTAAATTTTAATTGTAACAAATATACTTACTCAATTGTTTTTTATTCACTCGTCATGGTTAGTAGTATTATAAGGAATTAAGAAAAAATTTTAATGCAGCACTAACATTACTAAAACTTGATATAATCTTTAGTAAATTCAATATCCTTAATATCCTCTAATAGATAATATGATATTGTAACAACTGTTTCCCCAGGTAGCACACTTAATGGAATGAAAGTAGTTTAATAGCATCAAAGTCATTGTCCGTCTGGCAGCCGACACAGTTAGAGATTACGGTTTCACCTCGGCATAATTTTTTAGAGGTACCAATATTTGTCTAATGTTAGGAAGAATAGTTTTGTCGGACCAGATTAAGTGATAATCGTGGAGTTTGACAGAAACGCATGTCGGTAGTGAATTTAGTGAATGCGGTGGTGGTATTTCGCTTACAACAGAACCGCACTATCAATCGTCACTTGTTCCTTCCAACGAAGAGAGCCTCGACAGCTAACTTTTTTTTTTCAAAGAAGACGTTGTTCTCTCAGAATAATTATAGACGAAGGCAGAAATGGTAGCCGTGCGAAGCTTATAGAGAGTCAAGAGGCAGTTAACACAAAAGAGAAAGTAATTTGGGTTAATCAAAACGCCTTGAAGGGATCAAACAAGAGTGGGGTTCAGAGCCTTTAGGTATTTGTACCAGAAACTGTGCACGCCGCCCACATCCGGCGCCTTGCAGTACTCAACCCTCTATTGGATGATAGCTACATTGGAGGCTCAGATGGATAAACTGTCCATCCCAAGAAAACGATCACCTCTGTCTTTTTCTAGATAGAGCCACGTTGTGTCCAGTTGACTTTACCTATAAGTACCCTAGATGCTCGACCAACATCTAACCACTTTCTAGTTCCTACGTGCTGCACAATCACATTCATTCCTGTTTTTGCCATCTGCATGTATTTAACCCCAGCAGAAATTCGAGAGGTCCCAGTAGGCGCCTTTCGTCCAATTGATATGAATTTTAGGCAAGTAGTTGTAAACCATGATACCCTACAGCTAACCCAATAATTCAAATCAAAATAATTTAAACCTTTTAGTCTTAATCGACTTCGGAAGCAGCCTATTATTATACAAAATAAAATAGCTTTTTCATTCGGTAAATTTTGTTGGCCTTCACTTCATTCATTAATAGTTTTAATAGCATATTCTATTATATATGTGGAAAATGGTTGTTTGTGAACGAGCATTTATTTGACAAGCGAGTGAAACTTCTTTCGTTTGAACATAATGGGACATAACACGAGATAGCAACTCGTTAGCAATTTACAGATATACATATACTCTGTTGTAAAGCGCTGACCTGAGTTCTAGATGGCGCCACATGCGGCATATTTGATCACATGAGTCAGAAACGGTTTCTTTTTTCCTAATTGATTAATGCTAATGTGATGCAACTCTATGTGTATCAGATCCAGCGTTTTTCACGACTCGTCGTTTTTTCATTTAGATTATTTGCAAGTGGTTGCTTTTTATACGTTCCTATTACTATTTAATGGTGGTAAATAATGCTTCGAAAGTCATTCCTTTCTTTTTAATGCGTTAAAGTTAGACAGCATTTAAAATTTTTATTGAAAAATTTGTAAAATATTACATGATTGGCTAATCGAAATTTTTTTTGCTAAGCATTGGAAAGTTGAAGAAAAAACGTTCAAAAAAAGTTCGTACTTTTATTAATCGAATAATTAACAACTAAATTAGCTTCTAATTTCATAACATTTCATAGCTCAATTTTAGGGATATTTAGTTATGCTTTGCTGGATCTTAGCTGCTGATATCTTGGGTGTTATTAAAGCTTATAATTTGCAGATTTTTTAAGACAGAGAACACTTGAATTGAAGGTATTTTCATCAATAACGGGCCCTTCTTCATTATTGAAGTCATCATTATTTAAATATTGTTTATCTTTACATTAAAATTTTTTTCGATCCGCAGAGACTTTTTAAACTGAGCTCATTAAAATTTTGTAAGAGAGGTCAACATTTTTTCAACCTGTAGTGGAGAATTTGTTATGAGCTTGAAATGTCGAGAATTTTTCCTGCGATATGCCCCTACATGCAGATCTTTATCGGAAAATTGTTCCCTTTTTATGGAAAGACACGAATATCGTTTGGATACACACCCTTTCTATTGCGGTGAATACATTTGTTAAAGAAGCCGAAAACTTCTGTGAAAAAAAGATAAGTGATGTTAATTCTGAATTTTCATAAATACTAAAAAAGATGAAATTCAAAGTATTTCCGTCAACGTCCAAAAATATCTTGCCTTTAACACTTGCACCAGTAACTTGGGGATACAGGGGATTGGACAAAGAATTTAGTACCTCTCGTCGACCCTCACTCTTTACGTTTCGATCCTCCCGATATCAGTCCAAGGTGATTTGAAGGCAACCCCCGATACTAGACCGAAAGCGATACTTTGGTGTACTATCTATTTCACGTAGGCCTTGATGGCAGTCAGAAACTCGTTATTGACACGTAAAGCATATCTAAAGGTTTTTTTGCATTTTTCACTTATAGTGTTTATTCGATTACAGATTCAAAAAATCAGCGTATTTCGGCTTTAGCTCTTAGGATCGAAAGGGGTCTTAAACGGTTGTCAAATTGAGGAAATGAAAGTCGTATTTGAGAAATTAAATAGAGAAAATCAATGGAACCTTTTAATCGTTTCAATGGAAATGTAATAGACAGAACAGTCCTGCGGTCTTTCATGGTCCATACTTCAATTTTTGATCAGACTGAGGCAAAGAATGGAGAGCTTATTGTTAGAGGTTTTTTAAATGATCTAAAATATTTAAAACAGAATTAACTTTTTCAAGAGTGTAACCATTTCTTATATAATTAAAGCACCAAGCGGGCACAAACCTATGCAAATCCCAAGAACGTCCTTAGAACGTTCCTAGGACGTTCTATTTAATCCCAATCAACGTCTCTAAGATGCCCAATGTGCTAAAGATGACCTAAAGACGTCTTAAAGACGTGGACGTTCTCAGAACATCTTTCGTGCTGACATTAGACGTTTTAAGAGCATCCCTAGGACTTCCAAAGAACATGTTATAAAAGACGCCTTAGGGATGCCCCGAATACGTGTCAAGCTCATCCTTAATTGTTTGCCCACTGGGCAATAACTTTGCACTTACGAGCAAATGATATAAATTCGCATTTTAAAATATTGATGTTCAAAAATTTTCGGTGCACCATTTCACAAAGATATTAAAATTTTCTTCTAATTTTAATCAATCCTGAACATTATCAATAGTAAAAAATAACTTAGTATTGTTAGCGTAGAAAATGTTGTATACGGTTACCATTGTCCCGACGTCATTAAAGTAAATAAAAAAAGAAGTGGTGCAAGATTAGAACCTTGAAGCAGGGTTTCAGAGGTTTGATAAAAATCCGTTATATTGAGGAAAGTGTTTCTAATTTATAAGGTAAGAATTTAAAAATCTGATCAATTTATCAGGTGCCGCTAGATCTCGTATTTGAACTAAGGATTGTCAATTTGAGCATTTAAATCTATTTGGAAAAAATCCAGCTGAGAGGTTGATGGAATTGGATTTAAATATGACCAAAGTACATCGCATATGCACATCTCCAATATCATAGATAAGTCGCTCTCCTTAAATCGAATTAGTATGACGCCAAATTCACACTTAGAAACTGTGTTCCTTGACAGTTTTCCTTGAATGGAGCAGCAATTAGTCAAACACGTCACTCCTCGGCGAAGCTCTTCGAAGGAGAAGACCTGGTACTAATGCCGGGATAAATATATAAAGTGCATTGGTCCCACGCTATCCCCAGTTATTGAGTAATGGCGCGCCCAATCGATCTTATGATCAAATGATTTCGAGAATCTTCCCTTAGGTCTAACTGGCTGACCCCTTTTGAGCTAGGGGGCGCATCAATATAAATATTTGTTATTGTTTTTACTGTTGTTAAAACCTTTCAAAATAATTATTTTGTTTACCAGGTGTATACATATGAAACCGGTATTTTTTCAAGAAAAAAACACATTTATTTCAAGAGAATGATAACAAATATTTTATTCAAAGTATGCGC
>NC_046657.1:43772625-43777515 GCF_010883055.1 Belonocnema kinseyi
CCAATTAGCACAAATGGTAAGTTCCGACAGTGCCTACAAGTGTGCCTACTGGCCGCTAAATGGCAATACCGGTTTCATATGTATACACCTGGTATAACTCTATTGGAATAATTTTGCATGGAGGGTGAGGGACGTCCTTAAGACGTTATTAAGACGTCCATAGAACGTTCCTCTGATAAAAGTTCATTTTCATGCTGATTTAATATACTTCTTTAGAACGTTTTAGTTATTACTTTACTATTGTTTAAATCTTCTAAAATAATTATTTTGTTTTAAAGTATATTGGAAGAATTGTGCAGGAAAGGCGCGGAAGGCCCTTAAGATGTTTTTCAGACGACTTTATAACGTTCATTTCATAAATGTTTCATTGTCTAATGATTTAAACAACCTGAAAGGTTTGACATAATGTATCCAGTTATCATAAAATGGAACTTTTGTAAGAGGAACGTTTTAAGGATGTCTTAAAAAAGTCTTAAGGACGTTCCACGCTTTTCATGCATCTTTAAAAATAATTAATTCATTCAGAATGTAAGTTTTCTTGAAATATTAAAAAGCTTGGTTGAACAAATAATTCTAAGTTATTATTTCATTTAAAATGTAAATAAAATCCAAAACTTACGTTGATAACATGTATATTCATACCAGCCTACGAACAGAATATTCAGAAGTTATTCAACTTCTTGAAGTTATTGAAATGAAAGTAAAATTGTATAGATACGACGACAATGATGATGTTCAGCCAATACCTGAGTTAACATTTTAGGGAAAAATAGCTATAATATGCATTTAATATGGTGTACCTCGTCAGGAAGTAAATGACTTGCTGCTTATTCTTCGCGAAGAAGATCATACTGATCTTCCCAAATATAGCAGAACATTATAAGGAACTCCTAACAAAATGTCTTCGGTCATTAAATTCGGAAGGATATTGTGTTCGATGAATTCGATATCAAAATTAATTTAGATGGTTTACCATTATCTAAAAGTTCAAAAAGGCAATTGTGGCCGATTCTAGACAAGATCATAAAGCTAAAAGAATCAGTACTATTCCTTATTGGTGCGTATCATTAAAGAGAAAAGCCGAAATAACAATGAGAATTCCTACAAAGTTTTGTTGAGGAATATCAGGAAATTATGAATATCATAAAATGATATTTTTATAAAGTAATTGTTCACTAAGGACAGATGGAAGTTTAACCAATCACATATACAAAGAACCTCATACAAGCGATTCTCCTTTGGAAGATATTGGTGTTAAAATGATGTCTGAGGTTCCATTAGATGCAATGCACTTTACTGATATAGATTTACATCCAGAATGTTAAATTCCTTAATTTCGTGACAATATTCGACAAAACTTACAGCAAAAAAGATTAATGCTTTATCGGAACTTCTAATTTCTTGTAGGGAGTGGATACCTTCAGAATTTGCTCGGAAGCAGCGAGAATTGGATAAGTTGACACGATGGAAGGCGACAGAAATACGTCTTTTTAGACTTTACCTTAGCCCCGTAGTTCTTCAACCATCTCTGTCCTCATAATATATGATACCCCAGTAGACACGAATATCCCAAGACGTTTTTAGAACGTTCTTAAAACACCGTATTTCGGGCCAAATAACGTTCTAGAAACATACAATGTTCCAAAGGCGTTTTTAGGACGTATTTGGAACATAGGACGTTTTTGGAAGTTTTTTGACCTAACTTAGACGATATGAATTCACTTCTTATTTAAAGCAAACAAGGTTGCAAAGGAATTTATAGAATTTACTGAGTTCATGAAATTCATGGAATTCATTGAGTTCATGAAATCCACGGAATTCATGGAATCTGTGGAATACATGGAATTTAAGGAACTCATAGAATTCATGGTATTCAAGGAATTCATGAAATTAGGAAATTCGTGGGATTTTAGAAATTCGTGAAATGCAAGAAATGCATTAAGTTCAGGAAATGCATCATGTTTGCCGAGTTTTATCAGAATTCCTTTGCTTTTGCAGCAGTGAATTATTCACGAAAAGTGCATAAAACAGCATGATAATCATAAAAAACGTGGAAGGTCAACTGTCACATAGCGCGAGTGCCGGTATGAGTCAAATTGGCGCGGACGCATGAAGGTTAAGAACGTATTTACTTGAAATGTAGAAGAGTGTATAACGTGTATCATCAGATTTAAAGAATCCAGTAAATATTTTTTCTTAAATTAAAATTATGAAATGTTAATAGAATCTCGTACGAATTTACTCTCTGAATATAATATCACAAGCATAATCTTAAGACAATAATTAGTCTAATGGAGGAACAGAATAATTATGAGTTACACTGGTAATTACAGTAGTTTGTGCCCTAATTTGAAAAGATGAGGATCGTTTATAACATATTCTTGTTTCTAGCAGCTATTACTAATTACATAGGTAAATATCATAATCTTATAATTTGTCCAATTTGATCTGCATTCTACCTTAATTGCCTTTTGTCCAAAATCTATCTTGACTTAGAAGAAGAAATCTTAACGTGTAAATATGGGTCCCAGCTGGTACACAGCAAAAATTGCACGACGAAATTTGGGCGAGCACACATTGCACTATCCCAACCATGTGGTTGTAATTTAGACTCTATACTATTGAAAATTTGAGTAGTACATGGCTAGGGGAGCCGAGAGTACAATTTGATGTAGTATGTTCAGTGGGCACGAATATCCCAAGACATTTTTAGAACGCCCTAAAAACGTCATATGTCGGGCCACATAACGTTCTAAAAACATACAATGATCCAAAGACGTTTTTAGGACGTATTTGGAACATTGGACGTTTTACGGACATTTTTTGCCCTGAATTAGAACGTTTTTTTGGAAGTTCTAAAAACTTCTTTTAAACCTTACGTCCTAAAAACGTCTTTAAGTTTCGTGCTCGGTGGGTAATATCCACTTAGTATTGTATACATTCATCTCTGCATAGTTAACGCCAGAGTAAAATAGAGTTGGTTAGGGGTTCTCTATTGCATTTACAGTGAATACAATTAGTTCACACTGCCCAGAAACAAAATCTAAACTTATTCTGAATCCGGAGTTTAAGAGTCATGGCGGCACTGCTTACGGATATTATTCTTGGAGCTGCGTTCGCAGAAATCTTTCAAAGAGGAGTTGTTTACCACATAATAGCCGCAAGGCAACTCGTTTGAAACTGCGAATTCAACAACACGAAAATTCTGGAATTCAGAATTCTAGATGGGCGTGTGTCGCGTCGAAATTTGTTATGGCAACCAGACAATGTGGGTAAAAATGGTATATGAATCCGAATTGGTAATCTAAAAATTAATACGTCTGATTAATGTTGCCTAAATAAATAAATCGAAGTAGTTCAGGCTTACAGCGAAAAATAATTAATACTTTTACCATCACTTATATTCATAGTACACTCGGACGCTGAATGTACAAGAGTTTTATGAATTGGGATTTCCAAATAGACGACCGTGAAAGGGTCTCCTACTCCTGTGATGTATAGATTTAGGGCGTAATTGGGACGCTTGTGTTTGTGGAGCGCTCGTTACTTTAAGCCTCGTACGTTCTAAACAATGAACAATCCCTTAAGCGTTCCTTTTTAGGGATATTCACTCCTCAAAGAGAGTTATATTTTAACTCCTCTTCTTCTACCCTGCTTGCCGTTCGCTCAAAACGGTTAGACTTTTATAGAGTATGCTTCAGAATTGACTTTAACTTCGCTTTTTCAACAGTGAAGCTGATTAAAAATGTGTTATAATATCAAAATGGTTGACGCCAATGATAATTTGAACAAACTCGAAAGGAAACGGAGAAATGTCTACTCTAGCATTCCATAGAAATGACACATGGAATATATATCGGATAATAAACAAAGAATCTTAGTTTGACTGGTTTCGAATTTGTCTTATCGGTCTCCAAAAATTCCGTTATACCTCAGTATGAAACCGTAATACCGTTTGCAATCACTAATTTTGAATACGACCATTTGCTTATATTCGTTTTTGCAGAATTAAGCTCACAGTCTGACTCTGACCCTAATGACGATCGGCGTGATATGCCCAATCTGCATCTCAGTCTGTCCCAACCTTCTTCTTCTTATCGTCGCATACCTCATCCTTCTGCTGAGTCGGAGCCTCCTTCACGTTCCAGGTCTAGCTCTCCTCGTCCCAGTTCTCCTCTTTCCAGGACTCCTGATCATCAGGTACTTGGATATGGACTTGGACAACTTGGACTTATTCGGCTCATTCCCCATAGCAATTCGTACCGCCGCTTCGAATTTCGAAGATATACATTTCATCCCGATG
This sequence comes from Belonocnema kinseyi, assembly GCF_010883055.1. Lineage (NCBI taxonomy): Eukaryota > Metazoa > Arthropoda > Insecta > Hymenoptera > Cynipidae > Belonocnema > Belonocnema kinseyi. The sequence continues at coordinate 43,776,929 of NC_046657.1, forward strand.
CGCCAGTGACACTGCAAGGTGAAAGAAATGCTATTGAGCCCCTCCCAGTCATAGAACAAATTGTATTAGCAACATCAAATGGTGACGCTTATGCAATATTAAAAAGAATTGGTATTCTTGGTGGAATATATAAACTCAGAAGAAGATATTCCCGGGCGAAAATAAACATAGGAAGCGGCCAGGTCACGGATTTGACTACAGAAGAAATTATCGAAGTCCCAGTAGGCCGCTTTCGCCCAGTGGAGCAGTATTTTAGGGAAGTGGTTGTAAAACACGATTCTCTGCAACTAAATCAATAATTCAATGCAAAATAATGTAAAGCTTCTAGTCTTAATCAAAGTCCGAAGCAACTTATCGCTATAACAAATAAATTAGCTTTTTATCCAGCACACTATGTTGACATTTTCTTCACTAATTAGTAGTTCGAAAGTAATTTTTGTATAATGACTCATGCGTGTTTATTATAACAATCCGTGTTTATTATAGCCAAGTACAGTCTGTCAAGTTAAAGCGTGGGTGGCTTTACTCGCAGTCGGTAAGGTGTATCGACATGATTTTGGTGTCAAAATATTAAGAAGAGCTCCCTC
>NC_046657.1:43777615-43779979 GCF_010883055.1 Belonocnema kinseyi
TCTAGTCGGGAGTGGTGCTGACTGAAAACAGATGATTTGGAGCGATTCGCGCGCCATCTGTTGGTCATTCTAAGGACTTATTGAACTACCCTCGTAGTTTGGTTTCATACACACACATGGCGGAATCTTTGAAGACAGATAAGACAAATGCAAAGCCAGTCAATCAAAAATTCTCTGTTTCTTGTCCAAAATGTATTTGATGTGTGATTTTTACAGGATACTAGAGCAGATCATTTTCTGTTGCATTGCAAGTTGCTCGGAAAATCAGTGGTGCCAACATTTCAGGAAATTTTTTAATAACCTAGATTCTAAATTACAACGAAACAGTTGAGAAAGTACCATATGGACGTTTGCTTGCACGTATATGTAAATAGATAGACTTAAGAAAGAACAGTTGGCACACAGAGCGGATTATATCAAAAAAAATTTTATTTGCGGCAAGGCAAAATATGTTTTAAAGAGAATTATTGATGTATAAGATTATTATATTTACCTATATAATTAAGAATAGCTGCTAGAAACAAGAACAGATTATAAACGAACCTCATGTTTTTAAGTTAAAGGACAAACTGAAGTCAACAGTTTAACCAAGAATTATTCTGTTTCATCATTATACTAATTATTGCCGCAAGCTTATCCGGGTAAGATTATTTTAAGAAAAAACATTCAAACGATATTCTGTTTACATTTCGTAATTTAACTTCAAGGTAACAAAAATTTACTGAGTTCTGTAAATCTGAGGACACGCTTTATATAATTTCGTATGGTTTACGTAGATCTAGTTTTTACATTATAAATGCATGCAATGTATACTATAATGGCTTATTTAATGTTGCAAAGAAAACCGACGTGAATTCTACAAAATATGTATATTTAGGTTCACCAATTCATTAACATTCCTTTTTTATTATTTTAACAAACCAATTAAAATTTCTGCCTTTTGTCGAATAAAGTCAAGACTATTTTTTAGCTTTATTTTTGAAGGTTCATTTTTATAAATATTTACGACAGAATTTATTTTATGGCTAATCGAAGAGTTACCAGTCGTCAGAAGCGCATTAAAAATTATCTCACTCTGAGTGAAAGTGGACAAAAAGTTGAAAATTTAAGAAAAAAACCACAACATTATACCTTTATTAGAAACAATGTTGCTATGAATGATAATAAATTGTATACAAAATTAGCTTCAAAAAATCGCAAACCCAAATTTTCTACTGATTAGTTTTTTTAGCCTGCAATGCCCACTCATGGGGATGAAATTTAAGAAGTAATTTTCAAGCTAACCTGGTCATTTAAGCTTGTCGTTTAGATGATACATCTCTGCTGGTTGAACGTCGCGTGTCAAGATCTGCTGCATCTGGAAATACTGCAAATTTAAAATATCCTGAGGTTTTATTATGAAAAGGAGGTTTTTCTGTATATATTAAATCCATTTTTGACATTAAGAAAGGAAGATATTCCTGAGACCTGATTTTAAAAATCTTGAAAATCGAATTTCCCTTGCTGAGCCTCATTAGGAGTGGAAAAGGTATAAAAACAAATACTACTTATCTATAGGAGATCTTTTCAATGTGTCGGGAGTACTTTATTAAAAAGAAGGTGAGTAAAAAGGTAATTATAACAAAAAATAGAACAAGTGGAACTTTTAAGTTCCCACATTTGGATTTTATAGTGAAATAAGCATGCATTATCTTTCCGCATATAAAGATGTTATTAAGTATTTATTTTTGGTGTAATTTAATCTGCGAGAACAGAAAATTAGACAAATGTCGAATTACGAGAGATAATAGATATTCCTAGTAAGGCTGTGAAGAAGATTTATGTTTATGCGCTCTTGGCAGTAGTTTCTGATATTGGTATCAAAGAGAAGATTAGAGGTTACTATAAAAAATATCAAAGCACTACAAAACTGACCTCTAGTATAAATAATTAAGTCTTCAAACAAGCCGCCACATGCCTTTTTATAATTTGTTACTGCAGATGTCCAAAATTTGATATTTCTTTAGTTGTTTATTTATGAGATTTGAAGAGTCCCGCGATATAAGCTGTCTAACTTTAACGCTTTTAGAGAAAGCAAAAAACAAATTACATTCAAATTATTACCAACCTGCATTAAATAGTAAAAGGGGCGCTTTAAGAACAATTAGCGAGAAAATGTATATCAGAGAACGACACGTTGTGAAAAACGCAGGCCCTGACACAGATATAGTAGTATAACTTTAGCATTTATCAATTTCGAAATTTCAGAAATTACTTTTGAATTATTACAGTCTGCCAAGTTAAAGCGTGGGTGGCTTTACTCGCAGTCGGTAAGGTGTATCGACATGATTTTGGTGTCAAAATATTAAGAAGAGCTCCCTCTTT
>NC_046657.1:43780079-43782284 GCF_010883055.1 Belonocnema kinseyi
GCTTCGTGGAAGAAAGGTACACACATTGAAGCAGCTGTGTCTACAAATTCGTCGGATTTGGAGGTCTCTGCCGAGAGAGTACGCGGAAAAACTCGTCGAAAGGATGCCTTCGAGGTGCCAGGCCATCATCGACTCCGGCGGTGATTGGACAAAATACTAACAGAAAAGCATTTTGCTCGACACATTGACAAATGTAATTTTATGTAGAAACATGCGTTTAAATAAAATATTTTACCAAAAAAGTTACCCACGCTTTAACTTGACAGACTGTACCACATCATTAACACATCATCATTCTTGTATTTTGCGGGGTTTAGTTTGCAGTTGAACTTTAAACTGTAAATTAAGTTAGGGTACGTGTTTTCTGGGCTCTGATTATTTTTTACTTTTTTTATTTTTAGAAAGATATCGCATTTAGTTGATCAAGAGTATTCTCTCAAAATTATTTGCACCTTTGAAATGAGAATAAAGCAGTGATATTTTTGTGTTCCAAAAATTGTAACAGCTTTGCTTAATCGATCTTTGAGACTTTCATTAGCTGTGATGTAATCTTACGGAATGAATCTAATTTTAGTCTCAGGAAAGCCAGTCTAGACCACTGGTAATAGCTCTGGCTGTCTAATGTTGTTTGCTCGATTTACATTGTTAACTTGTACGTGCAACTTTTCTTTTTAGATTTCCTCCGCGTCCACTGCAAGGTCCTTTTCTCTGAGCTTTAGCTTGAAAATGTCATTCTGTTGTTATTCCGAAAACCTTCTCATGAAATATAAGGTCTATGAAACAGTTCTTGCTTTTGAAATTTCGAGGTACTTTTTCAGTGAAATGATACATTTTTGTTGGTTAGAAGTGTTCCTTGAAGTATAAGATTATCAGCTGTTGGCATTGATAAACAGAAACAGTATCATAATTTGCGAGAAAAAAACCTCTTGAAATCAATGGTTTTTTCCTAAAAACGCCCATTTTTACTCAAAAAAGTGAAGTAACTTTTTTTTCATTATAAAAAATACCTTAGAGCCATTTCTTATCTCTATTAAATTTTAAAAGCTCTATTTAATCTTGAATCTTCTTTAGATCTATCGAATATTCAATTCCCAGTAGAGGGAAGGAAGATCTTTTTTAAAAAAAAATTTATTTAAAAAAAAATATATATATATATTGAACCGTAAAAGGAACAGGAGCTGCATAAACCTTCATCTTGTAATTAAAAGGGCTTTCGAGCTATTACTTGGCTCTATTGAATTGTCAAAATAACAGACGAAAAGAAGTTATCACCTAAAAATATAAAAACAAACATAGATTTTGCCCTATTTTTAAATCGTAGGCGACCAAAATTTTTTACACAGACATGAGTTAGATTGAAAAATTGCTTTAAAACTATTAAGGAGTGGAGAAAAGACCAAAAAAGTGTATTGAATAGAAAACTTATTTTATTTTGTATACATTGGTTATAAATTGGCTTAGCTGTAGAGAATCATAGTTTGCAACTACTATCCTAAAATGATTTTCCATTGGGCGAGTGGGGCCTACTGGGACTTTTTCCATTTCTTCTCGGGTCAAATCTTTAACCGTGTTACTTCCTATGTTTATTTTTGTCCGCAACCTTCTTCTTGCGGGATTATGTAGTCCACCAAGGATATCGCAGGTCTTCAATATTGTGAAAACGTCACCATTAGATGTTGCTAGTACAATTTGTTCTAAAAGTGGCAGGAGCACCCTAGGAAATTTTTTTTCTTGCAGTAAAACTGGCGAATCGGGATTAAATGTGTATCTTCGAAATTCGAATCGACGGTACGGATTCATAAGAGGAACACGCCGAATAAGTCCAAGTTACCCAAGTCCAGATCCTAGTACTTCATAGTTAGGAATCCTAGCAAGAGGAAATCTGGAATGAGGAGACCTAGAATTGACACGTTAAGGAGGCTCCGACTCAGGAGAAGAATGAGGTATACGACGAGAAGAAGAGGTTTGGGAAAGGCTAAGTTGCCGACGGGGCATCTCAGGCCGATCGCCGTTAGAGTCAGAGCTGGACTGTGAACTCAATTCTGCAAAAAGAAATACATGCAATATGGTTTGATTTAAAACTAGTTTACACAGAAGGTACGCGGGTAGTTCAATAAGTCCTTAGAATGAAGTATAAAAATAATTTTTTTTGGGTAAATTTTTTTTTATTTTTCAACATAATCTCCTTGGAGCTCTATACACTTG
>NC_046657.1:43782384-43836887 GCF_010883055.1 Belonocnema kinseyi
TGAAAGAGGGAGCTCTTCTTAATATTTTGACACCAAAATCATGTCGATACACCTTACCCACTGCGAGTAAAGCCACCCACGCTTTAACTTGACAGACTGTAAGTATTTTTATTATTTAAACTTTTGTTTTGACTAATAAATTAATATCTTTTCCGACAACTTTGAAAATTAAGGAATAGGGTGAATTGTCGACCGTCGAGAAGTTGTCTGATGCAGAAAGTAACTTGAGGCCAGGCGAGGGGAAGGCTTGCGAAGTGAGTCAAGTTAGGAATACAAGAAGTACAATTTATTACACGTATTTTTCTTTACAAGCTTCCGCATGTGCCTGCACCTTAATACACATATAGATCTGGTTTGCAGCAAGGCTCTGATGAGTCAAATAGTCAAATAGTTTGTCCGAATAGCGTTAATCGATATGATTCTGTAAAATAATATAGTTAATAATTGTTCTAAGTCACAACATTCTCGTGTGCAGAAATAATCAATTGTACTAAGTTGTGACTCCACTAAAAATTGGCCAAGCCTCCTAAAAATCGGTTAGGAAAGGAAAAATAAAAATGCAGAAAGTTTACACTTGACTCGGTTGCTGAGGCTAAAGACCCCGATTTTTTTGTTTAAAAATGGTTAATCTTCATAACAGTGAACCTTTTACAGTCGATCTTATTCGGAAAAATCGGAGCTTAGGGAGTCTAGTATAAATAGCAATAGTACGGGTTCAATGTCTTTTTAATAAACCGGCACAATTTTTTCTTTTTTCCTTTGGCTCTCATTTATTTGAAGTACATAATTAATATTAATACAAAATGTTAGTACACTCGAACTTGGATTTTAGAAAACTTGATTCATGAGTTCGGAGAACTGATGCTCCGCGGCGGTTTTAGATGAGTGGAACTGCAGGGGGACGTGACGTGATCACCTCTATTCTTCTGTATCATAATGTTTCTATCTAAGTGTATCCACAGCTTATCCACTTCTTTCTGCTTCTATCCATTTCTATCCTTTTCTATCTCTTATTTAATCTAAATCCTTGTCTACTTTTTGTATTTCCTGATACTCTTTTCTGGTGAAACCCAAGATTTCTATCAAAAGAAATTCTTCGCTTATCCACCTCTCTCCTTTTCTATCGCAAATCCTTTTCTTTCTTTCTTAAACTATAAGATTGCCCTATCGTGATGAATTACAGTTTTTCTATCTAAATGAATCCTCTTCTTACTCATCTCTATTATTTTCCATACATTAGGCAATCCCAAATTTCGTCCTTCTTTTTAAATCCCTATTTTCTTATTTGATTGAATGCTTTTCTATCTTTTCTGAAATACAAAATGACCATATCTTTCTGAATCCTGGTCGTTTTATACAAGCGAAACCTCCGCTTATCCACACATATCCTTTGCTATCCATTTGAAAATTCCAAATATTTTTATATCTTTTTCAATCCTTTCTGAAAATTAATTCTGTGGGAATATGTAAAAGGATTTTAAAACATTTTTAAAAATTTCAAAAATGGTAGAAACAAGCTTCCAGAAAATGTTAAGGCAAGTTTTCTAACTTTGCGTAATTTAAAAAAATGAAATTATTTTAAAAGAAATTTAGAAGATGCTCAATTTTGTATAGATTATTTTTCAATGAAACTGAAATCTCAAAAAATCTTTCTGAATTATCTCAATAATCTTAATAAAATTATATTTATAAAACTTAAAAACCAGCTCACAATACTTTTCTTCGGTCCCTTCTGTAAGTTCTTCTTTGCGATTAAAAATAATTGCAACCAAAAAAAAGAAAACTTTCAACCAAAAATGTAATACCAAAATTTTTCACGAAATAAATGAATTTTCCAATTGAAAGATAAATTCTACCAAAACTGGAATACTTAACTTTTGAACTAAAAAGATTAATTTTTAACCAAAAAACGAAGTTACAACACGATATTTAATTTTTCAGTCAAGCAACTGAATTTTCCGTCAAAAATTTTAAATAAACATTTTGTGCCAAAAAGACCAATTTTCATCAAAAGAACAATTAATTTTCATAAGAAAAATAAATTCTTTTTTCCAAAAATAGTACATCTAGATTTTTTGTTAGAAAAAACAATTTTCAACAACAACAAAATATTTTTTTGAATAAAGTAGTTTCATTTTCAACGATAAATTAAAATTTTAACAAACCTTAGATTAATTTGTAAAGTGTATTTTCTAAGAAAAATTGTATAGTTGATATTCCTACATAAAAAATATTGTATTATTATATAAAATATAGTCAAATATCCAAAAAGCGAGTTCTAAATTAAATACTTAATTCATAAATAAAAAAATTAATGATTATTGATGAATTATTAATTAGTATTTAATAGTTCATTTTGCAGTGAAAAAAATTATATACAACCAAAAGAGAAGGTTTGATGAAATACTTAAATTTTTAACACCAAGAAGAAAATTTTCATACGGGATAATTAATCTTTTTACGAAAATAGAATAGTTCAATTTACAATTAAGAGCAGTAATTTTCATAAAAAAATTACTTCTTAACAAAGCAGTATAACTTTTACTAAAAACGACGAATTTTAAATGAGATAATTTTTAAGGTGAAAAATAATTCATAAAAAAAATTAAATAAAATAGTTCGATTTTTATCACAAGAAATGAATTATACAAATAAAAGAACAAATTGTTTAACAGAAAATTTAATATTTCAACTTGCAGTTAAAAAATAATTTTGAATCAATGAAAGAAGTATTAAATAAAATACTTAAATTTTCAATAAAAAATTAATTTTAATACATAAAAATTTATACTATATCAAAAACTCAGCTTTTGAACTAAAAATCAATTTCAAAAAACATATTTTTAGCATAGTAATTAAATTTTTATAAGGTATTTGCATTTTTTTTCAAAGAAATCCATTTTTAACCAAAATAGATAATATTAAAAATAAGCAGAATAATTTTCTAGAAAAATTAGGCAAATTCTTGAACAAAAAGGGACAAGTTAAATTTCCGGTTAATAAATTTTTAATGAAAAAATCCGCGACGGTTGATATCACGTATCCCGTGCTTCATACTCGAATTTGTATCGTAACTTGTATACCATTTCCATAAATATATATTATAGCAATTCATAAGATATTGTTATGAAAACAGACGTAGTTTCATTTTCTATTTACAAAAAATGCACATTCTCAAAAAAATGTGTTATTAAACATTTTACTGCAACTTCTGCTGGTTCTTCAAAAACTGAATTTACTCATTTCCAATTTTATTTTTACGATTAAGGCCATGTGACGAGAGGGTCACGTGACCAAACCTGGTCTTCAATTTTTCTTTCCCAACTTAGTCTAAATCAAATGAAGTATAGCTTTGAAAGTTTGGGCAATAAAAGAGGAGGCAATAAAGCCTATGTCTCTACTTTGTTCCGGTGGAAATTTTAAGAGAAAAATTTTTTTGAAGAAAATACCAGTGTAAGTTTTCTTCCTCAACTTACGTCCACACGGAATGAGATATCGCGTTAAAAGTTTGGCACGATAAATAGAAGGCATGCAAGAGTCTGTCTCTGGTCCTAAATAATTAGAATAGTGAAAAAAGTTTTTTTTTTTGTAACTATTTTGGAGAGATATCGACCGTGCTGTCGTCAAACCCTGCAAGCAATTTGCAACTGTTTCAGAGCAGCACTAGCGCAGCGAGTAGACAATTTCGAACTTCTGCGAATGTGTGGGTAATACAGAGATGGCATGATTCTACAGAATTCTTGTTCGTCTAAATTACGTGTATTTTTCCAACTTGTATCCAATATAAATAATGTATCAGTCTGAAAGTTTGAAAAATGAAAGAGGAGGCAATAAAGTACGTGTATCTGCTATTTTTCGGTGGAAAATTTGAAAAAAAATGTAGAAGAAAATCCAACTGGAAGCTTTAGCGGTACATTTTATTCCCAACTTACGTCGACACGGAACGAGATATCGTGCTGAAAATTGAGCATGCTAAATAGAAGGCTCGAAGGAATGTGTCTCTGGTCCTAAATATTTATAATAGTAAAATTTTTTTGTTTAGTTAAAAGAAACTTTTCTACATTACCGGCCGGTTTGCCAGTTATCAATTTCTGTAAATATTCTCACAAGGGGAGAACCCTGTGCTACATTGACTTTTTGATCAGACTATTATCAATCGATAGTATGTCAAAAATAATTATAAGCGTGACCGGCTTCTCTATTCTAATTATAAGCATTTGAAAATGAAGGTGGCAACGGCAGCTGAAATTGTACTGAGTCACGGGCGGATATTTCCAGCCAGCACTGTCGGTTTAGCGGTAAAATTCTTGTTTGATGGTCCGCTACCGCTGGTTCGATTCTTTTTATCGACTAAAAAAAAAAATTTACATTGTAAATATAACTAGTATTGTTAGCATAATAATCAGCTTTAAGGTTCTAAATCTTTTAAATATTTTAAAAGCTTTGAAATATTTTGAAATGCTTAGAAATTTTTTGTAACCTCTTTAGATCTTGTGTAGGGAAAAGGGGGCTGGCAGCGCCAACCAGTGGAGCAAAGGTGGTTTTTCTTATAGCATGGCTATTATTTAACAATTTTGACAGATAAAGGGATACGGCACAATCTAATCATATTAATTAGACAGAATTCAAGTCCAAAATATATTTAATCTCATGCGAACGATGACAGCAACGACAGCAAGAACGATAACGACTACAACGGCAATGAGAACGACGACAACAACGACAGAGACAGACAAAAGACAAAAGACAAAAAACAATGTTCTCTTACGCAGTTAATTGTCTTAAAACATTTTTTATTAAAATTTAAATATTACATTTTTATTAGCGGCGGGGGTAAAACTTTTTGCTTCGGCTACCGCGCACGGCCTTTTCTCTCTGCTGACGGAAAAATTTGGACAGCAATTTAAGTGCCTGGAAAAAAGTGTGATTTATAGTTTACATTTAAATTTACGAAAATTTACATTTTTTTACTTTACGATTTACCTTCTTCGTTTCCCCCTCCTCTGAGGGTTGATTTGTTACTTGCGGGCCAAATTGTGCCGGCAGATACTGCGGCACCGGATGCGGCAGGTACGGTGGTACTGGAGGCGGCAGGCTGTATAGACATTGAGGCGGCATGTACACCTGCGGTGGCTGCCACGCCTGCTGCCTGTACAGCTGCTCAATGGTCTGCTGCTGGATATTGATTTTTCGCTCCTGCTCAATCAGCAGTTGCCGCTGCAGCTCCTCCGGTGCCGTAAGCGCGGATGGAGGAGGCGCCACAAAATCTTGAGGCGCCCATTCGTTTACCAATCTGGGTAAAGGCGATGCCAGTTGCTAGGCGTGCTGATGCACCAGTTGCTGAGTCGGCTGATGCTCTAGTTGCTGAGCCGACTGGTGCGAATTTTGCTGAGCCATTTGGTGGGCCGGCTGAGGCGCCAGTTGCTGAGACGGCTGATTCACCAGCTGCTGAGCCGTCTGCTGTACCATCTGCTGAGCCGGCTGATGCGCTAATTGCTGTGACGGTTGATGCGTCAGTTGCTGGGCCGGATGATCTGCTAGTTTTTGGGCCGACTGATATACCGATTGCTTGGCCGGCTGAGGCGCCAGTTGCTGAGACGGCCAAATCACCAGCTGCTGAACCGGCTGAGACGCCAGTTGCTGAGACGGCTGATGCAACAGCTGCTTATCCGGCTGCTGAACCAGTTGCTGATACGGCTGATTAGCCAGCTGCTGAGCCGGCTGCTGCACCAGCTTCTGATCCAGCTGATGCTCCAGTTGCAGAGACGGCTGATGCGCCAGTTGCTGGGCTGTCTAATGCGTCAGTTTCTGGGCCGGCTGATCCGCTAGTTGTTGGGTCGGCTGATGCGGGAGTTGCTGACCCAGCTTATGCGAGCGTTGCTGATCCAGCTGATGCTCCAGTTGCAGAGCCGGCTGATGCGCCAATTGCTGGGCCGACTGATCCGCCAGTTGCTGAGCTGACAGATGTGCACGTGGCTGGGCTGGCGGCAACGGGATGTCGCGAACATTCCCTCGGCCCCGACCTGCTCCACGTCCCGCCCTGCCACTTTTTGGTTTTATACCTAACAAAAAGATGAATGTTTTAGCAACAACAAAATATATGTATATATTTTCCACAAAGTACATACATTTTGAGAAAAATAGTTTCATTTTTCATTAAAAAATTTCATTTTTCAACCATACACATGAATCTTCATCCAAAAAAGATAAATTTTAGACCAATTAAAAAAATAGACTCAATTTTTAAGCAAAGAGAAGAACTTTTCAAAAAGCAGGTAAACTTTTGAAGAAATAGATACTTTTATACAAAAAAAAAATCAATTTTTTAACGAAATATATGAATTTCCGACGAAAGAGTTGAATTCTCGATTCAAAAAGACAAATTTTCGGCCAAATCGTACAATTATCAACTAGAAAATATTTTTTTCAAACGAAACTGTATAAGTAAAATTTGCACTCCCTTGGCAACCACAGTTGAATTCTCATCCAAAAAAATTTTAATTGATAACGAAAACTGAATCAATTGAGTTCTATATATACGAAATTAATGTTCAACCAAAAAATACGAATTTTTCAATAAAAAATATCATCTCTCAACCAACAATTTAATAATTACATTGACTCAAAATTTTGTCGGCATTTTTTTGGAGAAATTTGAATTATTTTGCTGAAAATTGTTTGGTTTTTGGATTAAAATTTATTTTTTTTTTAATGAAAATTGAAGTATGATTTCTTTTGAATATTACAAAATTCTATTTAAAAATTCATGTTCCAAATCAATGTAATTATTAAATTTCTGGTTGAAAAATGATTTTTTTTTGTTTAAAAATTCCTATTTTTTAGTTAAACATTGGTTTTTTTATATGTAAAGCTCAATTATTTTAGTTTTGGTTGACAATTTATTTTTTTTTTTTGTGAAAATTCAATTGTGTGGTTGCTAAGTTAGTGAAAATTTTACTTATACATTCTTGATGAAAAAAGATATTTTCTAGTTGATAATTCTACGATTTGGCTGAAAATCTGTCTTTTATAATCGAAAATCCAACTATTTCATTGGAAATTCATCTATTTTGTTTAAAAATCTATTTTTTTGTATAAAATTATCTCTTTCTTTGATAGTTAACCTTCTATTGGAAAAATTCTTCTTTTCGTTTGAAAAGTGAAGTACTTCAGTTCAATAATTATCATTTTAGTTGAGAATTAATTTTTTACGTTAGGAAAAAATCTAAATTAAAAATTCATTTGTTTCGTTAAAACTCTATTGTTTGGTATGAAAGGAATTATTTTGGAGAAATTTGAATTATTTTGCTGAAAATTATTTTGTTTTTGGGTGGGAATTTATTATGTTGTTAAAATGAAAATTTAAGTATGATTTCTTTTGAATATTACAAAATTGTATTTAAAAATTCATGTTCCGAATGTCTGTATGTATGTCTGTATGTATGGTCACCTGAATATTGTAGCCACCCTAACTTTTGAAGGATTTGTCCAATCGAGTCCACATTTGATACACTTCTGAACATCCCCAAAATGAAGGTTAAGTTCGTTAATCAGATATTTTGAACCAAAATTAAAAAAATTGGGAGCATTTTCAAAATTTTGAAATTTTTTTTTGTAATTTTAAAAAATGTTGTCACAGTTTCTTATATGCGGGTGAAAAGCTTGCAAATTATCTTAATAAAATATTTTATTTTGATGAAAATTATAAAAGTTATATACTTTTCAAAATTTTTTAAATTTTCAAAAAATAGAAAAATTTATTTTTTTCATGGATCCAAAAATTTAATTCAAGATTTTTACTAGATACCAAATATACTTCAAAACCATTCTAGCTAAATTTTTTGATTAGCCCAAAATTTAAAAAATTAGAGCCTTTATAACCTAACTGTGAAGCACGAAAGAACAAGTTCGTAACCCAGCTATTTTGGATCAAAAATCAAAAAGTGAGCACTTTTTCAAAATGTTTAAAACCACATTTTTTCAAGATTTCAAAATTCTATGAACGGTTATTCATAGTACTCAGAAACTCAAACAATGTATCTCTATGACTTTTTTCTGTAAAAAGAAAATTATCAGAGTTGGAAAATTTCCAACATCCAAAAAACAAACTAAAATGAACATTTTTAGCCAAGCAACGCATCATATGAAAAAAAGTCAAGAGAAAAAACGTTGATTTTCAAAAGCCATACAAGATGACGATAACAACTTTTTTAATTTGATGGAAAAGTTGTAAATTCAAAATTTGAGTACACAAAAATTTTTGAAACCACATTTTTTCAAGATTTCAAATTTATATGTACGATTATTCATAGTACTTAGAAACACAAACGATTTATCCCCGTGACTTTTTTCTTTAAAAGGAAAATGGTCAGAGTTAGAATAAAAACTTTTTAATTTGGTCGAAAAGTTGAAGATTCCAAATTTGATCGTACCAAAAATGATGAAAAATCCAAAAATTCCATTTTTGGTCAAACTATGCAAGATACGAAAAAAATAAATAAGCTGAAATTGCGCACCGTGGAGAGACCTACAAATTTACAATAAATCAGTTTTCGATAGGACGCGTAGATTTTGTTTTCAGGCGTAAAAAACAACATTAAAAATAAAAAAATAAAATTTTTGGGCTAGCGACACAAGCTACGAAAAAAAATATGCCAAAACTTGTTCATCCAAAAAAGAGCTATAATTTTTTATAGGATACGTAGTGTTGGCTTTAGACGTAAAAAATAACATTCAAAATAAAAATATTAAATTTTCTTGAACAAACGACACAAGGTACAAAATAAAATTAGCATACAAAAAATGTTCGCCTGAAAAGATCTATAAATTTATTATTAATCATTTTTAGATAGGACGAGTAAATTTTCTTTCAATTGTAAAAAATAAGATTAAAAATAAAAAAATTAAATTTTTGGAAAGAGGACAGAAAAGACGAAGGAGGACACAGCATCCTATATAGGACCCTAAATATGTTCCCATATTAGACCCTATGCAGATGCGCAGTAATTTTTATTTAATCGTGAAAAACAAGATTAAAAATTATAAAAACAAGGAAATAAGAATCAGTATGAATTAATTTTTATGCATATTATGAATTGTAATGGAATAAATTTATCAAAATGATACATGTTTCAGCGCAGCTTAGAATACAATTTAAAAAAAAAGAAACAAATATAAAAATAATCATTATAAATACAATTTTCTCTTTATTTTGCAATTTTTGAATAAGTAATCCCAGGCAGAGTTACATATTTGATATAAAAGTGTTGTATATAATGTAGGAAAGTTGACATTTTGGACAAAATCGAGTGAAAAGCACGAGATACGTGATGAGAATGAGTTCGTTAAAGCCGGAAGAGCTTTAACAAAAGAGAGTTCAAAATCACAAAATTACAGTTGTCAGCCCGTTGACCTTTCATTTAAAAAGGTGTATCCACGAATGCGGGAGAAATGCAAAGACCGAGCTCGGAGTGCGATTGCCGTCAGTCGCGTGCCGTAGGTGATCTCAAACTCTCGAGCTGAGCTCTTTAACAACAGAGAATTCACAATCACAAAATTACAGTGGTGGATGTTTTAAGTCTTAATTTTAAAAGGTTTGTGCATGAATGTGTGAAAATATAAAGACCGAGCGCGAAGCGTGAGATAAATACATCATCGAGCGCGACGCGCGAGAACTAACAGTCGCGCGCCCTAGGCGCGCTCAAACTTGCGAATGAAGCGAGCCGCGCGCGACGAGGGTATACCCGCGTAGCAGGCAGATTTTTTGTTTTTGTGAAAATTCAAATATTTCGTTAGAAATTCATGCATTAAAAAAACTCGATCTTTTTTGAAAACAATTATCTCTTTCTTTGACAGTTAACCGTCTATTTGAAAAATTCTCTTTTTGGTTAAAAAGTAAAGTATTTCAGTTCAATGATAATTATATTTTTAGTTAAGAATTAATTTTTTAGGTTAGGAAAAAATCTAAATTAAAAATTCATTTGTTTGGTTCAAACTCTATTTTTTGGTATGAAAAGAAATATTTTGGAAAAATTTGAATTATTTTATTGAAAATTGTTTGGTTTTTGGGTTAAAATTTAGTTTTTTTTTAAATTAAAATTTAAGTATGATTTCTTTTGAATATTACAAAATCCTGAATATAAAATCTCTAAACAATATTGTCGATTTCGATTGTCACAATACTCGATTTCATTGCTATATGCGTGTGACATGATCCGTCAGTCAGTTAGACAGCGTTGGAAAATATTGAAAAAATTGTCACGATGGGCCATTTTTTGATAGCTACACACGTGCGACAGAGACATTCATGAGTCACCGTGAGTTGGACAGTAATGGAAGATTACACGTGTTTTCTTGAAGTTAATGATCCCAACGGAGCTGCCTTGATCTGCGCCTGCTTGGATTTCAGTGATGTTCATTGGCTACGGTGCGCGTCTGTACTTCATTTTTAAATGCGTACGCGAACCAGAGGCAACGAACGCCGCACAGTTCAAGCATGCGCAAGTATTTTTGGATCACTGTTGGGAATAATAATCTAATCGAAATTCAAAATCGATAATACGAATCAACGCTTCTCCTTTACCACCACATTGCCACCCGTACCGTCGCAATACAGGGCCTCTGCTTGTTATTTGTAATCGAATTCTTATTTCAATTTAAGCCTCTCTGCTTGTTATTTATGATCGTATTTTTATTTCAATTTCGAAGCTTCTTGGCTGCAGAGGACTTATCCTGGAGGAGCCTATGATTCTCTTTCTGGTTGTATTGTCGTCATAGGAATTGAAACCAGGAAACCTATAGCGCTCATGCTCAAATGCAAATCATGCGCAAAATGTTACAGAGACACAGAAAATGTTAAGAATCATTATTGCTACAAAAACTTCTGAAGGAGCAAAGGTTCCGGTTCCATGGAGAGTGAGGGTACTGCAGAAGCTTTTAAGGAAAGCTGGGAAAAGCACCAAATTATTTATAAATACCTTATTGCCGATGGAGACAGTAGCGTTATGTGTTGCATACAAAATGCTGACCCGTACTCCCAATTTGGTGTTACAGTAAAAAAGTTCACATGTATAAGTCATAAGCTGAAAAATCATGGCAAGGCATTGAGCAAAGTTGCGGCAAAAAAGGGAAAAAATAAAAATACTAAGAAAGCTCGTAAGCTGGTCTGCAGCAGTAAATTGAAATTTCGTAAAGAGATTCGCGAAGCGGAAAAAAGAAGAAGAATGCACCCATCTGTCTCTTACGATGAGAAACTGAAGCTCCTTGAAGAGAATATCATGATCATGCCGTATCACATATTCCGCGATCATAAAAATTGTGCAAAAATTGGCGGCTGGCCATGTGAAAAGGAGGAAATAGAAGGTGAAGAAAATAATGTTCCCCTTCTAAGCGAAACTGGCATGACTGTACAAAACGCAGAACTGCGAAGCATTATAAAAACACCGATAAAGATTACAGAATAAAATCGTAGAAACCGGACATGGATCCTGAAATATACAAACAGCAGGAACATGTTGTCTTATAGGGATTGCAAGATAATCAGGAAAACAGGCTTGCTATAGCAAACCACACGACTGCTCAATCTAACAATACTGAATGGATTCGGATGCTCAAAAATATGGTTACTGCCTCCAAATATGGAGAAATATGCCGAAGACGCGAAACAACTTTATGCGGTCCTTTGTTAAGGAACTTGATTTATAACAAGGCCGGTTCCGGTTCAGCAGCTATGCAGTACGGCAAGAACCACGAGGAGGATGCTAGAAAAGCATTGGAGAAAAAGATAGACTTCGAGGTTCAACCGAATGGTTTCTGGATTGATTCTGAGTTGGAATATTTAGGAGCATCTCCAGATGGTTTAATTAATGTTGAGCTCGAGAAATTAAAAATTCCTTCAGCAGTAGTGATGGCAAGCAAAGAAATGCCAAAGACCTTATATGACATTAATTAGGGTGGAATCGTGGAAATCAAATGTCCAATGAGAGCTGCAAAGTTGACAATAGAAGCCGCTTAGGCGGAATACAAAGACCTCATGTGTATTTACGACAAGAAAAGCCCGGACTTATTTATGAATGTTAATCACAGATATTACTATCAAGTGCAAGGCGAGCTTCATCACACTCAGTGGTTTTATTGCGTTTTCGTCCTTTATACTTCGCTTAATATGAAGATAATAACGGTCTTAAGAGACGATAAGTTTTGGAAGGATAACATGGAACCGAAACTGACTCGCTTTTTTTCCTATGCATGCTTCCGGAAAATGTTGATGGTCGATTCCTAAGGAATATGAAGATTCAAAAACCCGAATATATTCTTGAAGCAGTCATAAATAAGAAAAAAAAGAGTGATAAGGCCGAGAATCAAGTAATTGTTGAAGAGGCTAAAGATAAAAACAGTGACAAGCCTAAGAAGGAGGTCGCTCTTGAAGATGCAATAGAATGCGAAGAGAGCAATAACAGCTCTGAAAGGTCTATGGAAAGCGACGAAATGGCTGAGAGCTCTGAAGAGTTTACGGGAAGTGACGGAATCTATGACAGCTATTATGAGGATATGGAATGTGAAAGCGATGATGAAGTGAACGATGATAAATTACGAGATGAAAGGAAAAAAGAAGAACTAATTTGATAGCTGATGTAAAAACTGAAGTAAAAAAGCGAAATCTGGTCACGAAGCATGGTACCTCTAAAATGAAGAAGCTAGCAGCGATCGCGTATGGGGAAATTGAAACTATAAAGAGAAACATCATGACAATATCCTATAAATTTGATAAGCAGGACCTAGACACGTTTTTAGAAGTATTAAGACTAAATTCAACGTACGACATACTAAGTATTCTCAGCATAATTCCACAGTACCATACACGTTTACACGACTTGGAAAATGTGAAAGGCATCCAAATTATTGGTGGAAATTGCATCGACCACTGGTGTTGCTACTACTTTTATGCCGCAGCATTTGCCACAAGTATAGTTCTAGGAAGAGATTCACGTACCGAAAAGTACTCGACGAATCCCAATACGATGAGGGAGCATTTTGTGATTGTTATATCATCGAAAAAGGTAACACGCTTCCCTGAAGTTTAGACTGTACAGTACAATGAGTACTGTAGAATTAAATTAATTTATGAATTTATTGGAGTCCTTTAAGAGAATTATAGATATTATTTACTGATTGCGAATGAATTCTCACTGATTGGATAGATCTGGATATACGTCGCTGATATTTAGTAAATAAACTGATTCAAGTTTCGAGAACGTGGAGAAAAAAAGAATAATATCGCACGGTTTTTTTCGCTACAGCTTAAACCGAAGGTGCTGGCACTCCTGTTGATATTTTTGTTTTATTTTCTGATATGCCGAAGGCTTATTTAAAGACTAGAAAGAACAACACAATTTGTAGACCGATATTAGAGAAAAAAAGATTTTTCACTTTGTTTTTCTTTTTGCATACTTTATCTTGATTTCAGGTCGCTTAAGGATGCTTGAACTTAAGATTTCATTTCTATTTTATTTAATAGATATGTTCAGACGATTTCACAATGGGGAATAAAACATGATACATACACTATTTAAATAAATCTATTTTTTACAATTTCAATTTTTTTTCATTTGAAAATTGTGTAGAATATGTAAGTTTAACGAAAGGTGTCAAACGTGAGGCTAACTATAAGCGATTGCTGCGTGCACTATGGAAATATAACAGTGTTCATCCGTTGTAACATTAATTTAAATAACTATTAAATAATGTATATATTTTCATTGAAAAATTGTTTTATTCTAAAGAATCTGAAGATATGAATATTTCTATGCTTGCCTACAAATTTTTGAAATCCTTGAAATGAAATCCTCGTTTTCCGAAAAAAGCAAATGTGTCAGCACCTATAGGTTGAGCAGGAGAGCGAAAAATCGCAATTAGAAATATAAAACAAAATTCTGCTAAATCGATACCAAAACAGTTTGACTGAAATAGAGCCCCTGGTAATAAGAAAATATTGTGCAAAAGTGATCATGTCGGGTTAAATTTTTTTACCATCCCCGATATGTTGAGTGGCTGAATACAGGGGTAAAAGTTTGATAGAAAAATGATTCAGTTCCGAGAAAATTAAATTTTAGTTTTGAGATGAGAATTGCATGGGTTTAGACACGCGTCTTAAAATAAAAATAAAAAATATGTTCACAATGTTCATTGAGCTCCCCGTAAATACACGTCTGCTAATAAGTGTGCTGTTAACTCTGGCAATTATTTCAACTCTCTTTTGTTATAGCTCTTTAAGTAAAATTTTCTGAATATGCAAATACTAATCAAAAAAAATTTTAACAGTGAACATATGGCGTATTCTAACTGTCATATTTTACTAATTGTGACCTCGCTAAGTCAATGTCATAATATTTGTCAGGCTTAAAATTCGAAAAATGAATAGGATCGTCCATACATTTTGGGGAATCGGCTGGTGCAGTAGGGTTTCCATTTTTGGAAAATAAGTTATTTATATAAAAAAAGAACACTATCTCACTATAATAGATCGGGAGTTAGCACCTGCCAAAGGTGACCCACTTTGACCTGATTTTACAGGTAAATGCCCAGATTTCAGTTTTTTGTGAATAGCTCGTTTTGGAGATTGTCACAGAATAAAGTTCCTAGAGAATGAATACAAGAGAACCTAATTCTGCGTAAGCGTCTTTTTTCGCTGTTCTTGTCTTCTTCTGCGACAACCACGAAACCAGCTATTTACAAAAAACTAAACTCGAGGCATTTACCTGTAAATTTAGGTCGCAGTGGATCACCTTTGGCAGGTGCTAACTCCCGATTTATTATAGTCAGGATAATATTCTTTTTTTAAATTGCAGGTATTTCCGTCTAATTTTATTGATCTGTTGACCATTTTTAGATCTGGTCATCAAGATCCAAGCTACAGATAATAAAAAAAAACATGCGATTTTAGACAAAAAATTGAAAAATGGGGTTTTCTTGAAAGGCCGCAAATCCGGAACTATTCTTTTTTTAGTTTTAAATTGAATTGTATATTCTTTAATTTTTGTAAGAACACTTCTACCTCCCAAATGCACAGGAAAGCACCAATCGAAGGGAATGTGATATTTTACACAATTTCCACACAAATTTCCGTGTTCCGGGACAAAATCCTGATCACAGAACCTGACCCCATATTATGCACCCACAAATGAAGTAGCAGCCCCAAAAATTACATCTTCGCCCTATTTACAAAGAGGAATTTGTAAAACATTACAAGAATCATCATAGCCACGGACTAAGTCAAGTGACTAATGAGATTATAATGTTATAAGTTAATACAAATAATTTGATACGATGCTTGAAACCTCCTGCGATGATCCCATGTTTCTGGTCGGATCCCGGCCGGGCTACCCCTGGCTGAGTTTCATGGACAGGAACCGGGCGGGAGCCGGCCGGACTACATTTTTCTTGAATCACGTAGTCTTGGGCCGGCCGGTTACTGGCCAGGCCAACCCTGATTATATCCCATGGTCGGTAGCCGGCTGGGCTCTGGTCAGGTTAATTTTTTTGTAGAAATTACATATTTTTTAAGAGCCGTGGTATTATCAAAGACGTAATTATGGATGCTAGATGAATTATTATTTGAAAATTATAATTTAAAGATTTATTAGAACAATGTAACAAAAATAAGCTTTTTTAAATTCTTTTAAAACAAACATTAAATTTTTTCGAATAATTTAACATTATAAATTAAACTGTTATCGATTCTGCTATGTGCAACAACAGAAATGATACAATTTTTATTAACTTCTCTATATTCAGAAAATGTTTAGCCAGTACAATTTCAAATTTACCGCCATATATAGCGTCTGCTGTGTCTGTCGTCTGCATAGACACTCAGTGCTTTTCAGTTTCGCACCTGGAACGAGAATGCTCCTTGCACTCACGTCGCGTCATCTCTTCGAAGTTCGCAAATAAAATCGAGACTCGTAGTTAAAATCAACCTTATTGCAGTAATTAGTTTGAATCCCCCACTTAATGCGAGAATAATTATTATTTTAAATTAAAATATAGTCTTGTGTATACAGTTTTTACTTCCTTCCTTCCTAACCTTAAGTCACCACGTGGCTTCCAAATTGCTATGAGATTCTATCATCAGGGAATAAAATTCTACTCCAATTTTCTTACCAGAATGTTGGTTCACTTGATTTGACTTTTAAAATTTACCGTAATCTTTACGATGAGCTTGAAGAGACAAAAAAAGTTACCAATTTCTCGCCTGAAGTAAAATTTCTTAACCGCTTTTTGGCCAGATTACCCGACCGGATCCCGGCCGGTATTGAGGCAGGGATCCGACCAGTTTACCGTGACGTTTTTAGCCGGATTCCCCGACCAGCGCCCGGCTTAAAGCGGGGCTATCCGGCTGGGACCCGGCCGAATCCCTGATTGGATTCCTACACGTGATGTTGTAGGTATACAATTACGAGCGGTCATGATAAAATTATTATGTTTTTATTAAACTTTTACTCGGGTAAACCCAGTTTTACATCATAGCCACATAGGTGACAACATTAATTATTATTCATTATTATTATTATTATTATTATTATTATTTTGTGATTGATGAAAGATTAATTATCATTACTTTGAGGTATGGGGCGCTGCGGGGAGGGTAAGGGTGGGTTGGAAATGAAAGTTATTAGTATGATTATATTTCGTAGACACTCCTTAGTCCAGTCAATGAAGGATTTGAGAAAAAAATTCGTAAAAGTAGAATTTTTTTTCAGATACGTTGGCAATGGCTTAATAAAGATATTGTAAAAAGTCCCCAAACATACGTGTACGGCAAAGTTTCGAAATTCTGGAAAGTGTTAAACAGTAACATGTTTTTTAAAATTACTCGAGAACTGTTGATTTTAGGTCGAAAATGGTGATGTGAAAAAATGTTCATTATTTTATAGGGCACAAAAAAGGTTTTAAACAAGTAAATTTCAAAATTTAAGCTATGATGTCGAAAGCAGCGGTGATTATGAGTCCCAATGGCAGCAATGGGAGCGGGGGCGAGAACGGTTACCTCTTTCGGTGATATTGAACCCTTCGAAATTTTTTTGCTCATTTTTCCCGACAATAGACTTGGCCTTCGGGTGGCCGTGACGTCACTGCAATGCTGGTTCTCAATTATTTCGCTGAATTCAACTATTTTTTGAATAAAATTAAAATCCTTTTTGATTAAAATATCAAATATCACGTTTTTCGTTAAGAAATGATCTTCTATGGTTAATAATTCCATTACATAGTTGAAAGTGAAACTACTTTGTTTAAAATTAATTTATTTGGTTGATGACTATTTAAACATTTTAGACTATATAAACATTTTTTTCAAAATTTAATTACTTTGTGGAAAATTTAGATTTCTAATTGACAATTGATTGTTTTAAGTGGAAATTTATTTTTCGACCAGATAAATGATGAGTTGTTAAAAAAATGGAACTCTTGAATTTAATACAAAACAAATAATTTTTTAACGAAACAGATTACGCTTCTACCAAAGAGTAAGGTAACTTTTGCACAAAAATTGGAATAGATCGAGTCAATTTTCAAATAAAATTATTAATTATTGAAAAATTATAATTATTACATGCATTTTTAACTGAAAAGATAAATTTTAAAACAAACATAAAATAGTTAATTTTTCAGTTAGTAAAATATATAGTTTAATTTTCTAGCAAAGAAATTAAGTTGTAACCGAAAAGATCAATTTTCAACAATTGAGAGTACGCTTCTAACAAAAAAGACGAATTTTCACCTAAAGCTGCTAGATTTTCAACTAAAAATAGAATAGTTAAATTTTCAGTAAAAAATGATTTTTTAATTAAATGAAATTACATTTTCAACGAAATAGTATATTTTTTAACAAAAAAAAATTAAATTTATATTTAAAAAGATCAATTTCCGACAAAAAATTGCAACAGAACATTTTCAGTTAAAGAAATGAATTGTAAATAAGAAAAAACTTATTTTCAACCAAAAATATGATTTTTACACAAGATACATGCATTTTCAATAAAATATTTGAATTTTTAAAGCAATTTTAAACTAAAAAATGAATGAGTCACCTACGAGATTAAATAATCTCCCAGAAAATTAGAATTTTCAATCAAATACAGGAATTTTTAAACAAATATTTAAATTTTCATCTTAAGAAGATAAATTCTGAACCAAATATTTACGATTTAAATTTCCACTTAAAACAATTAATTGTCAACAAGAAATCTTAATTTCCAAGAAAGTAATTAAATGTCGAAAAAAATGTTTATGAACAAAAATGATCAGTCATCAACCAAATAAATTAATTTTAAACAAAGTAGTTTCACTTTCAACTATGTAATGGAAATATTAACCAAAGAAGATAATTTTTTACGAAAAAAGTGATATTTGATATTTTAATCAAAAAGGATTTTAATTTTATTCAAAAAATAGTTGAATTCAGCGAATTAAAAAGGATTTTCAACCAAATGATTTGAATCCTTAACAAACACAGATTAATTTTCAACTAAATAGTTGCGATTTTTAATGATAATTATACAAATAATTTCACTTTATCGAAAATGCCCGAACCTGTAGCAAGTCTAATAATTGTACTTTTGGATTTTGAATTGCTAACTATCGTTCCCGGAGTTGTCATGCTCATCGCAAGCAATAATAAAAAACGTGTTTGCGGGAGCGGCCATATTTTCTCAGTCTACTTCAATAGAATGTTGTTAAAATTACCAAAAAGAATCTTGACATAGTAAATTTAACCCCTAAATGAGAATGTAAAAAGATGAAAAGTTTTTAACCTCCACGTGTGAATTAAATTCCATCACAATTTTCTAGTGCTTAGGGTATAAAGTACAAATCAATCCGAGTTATAGATATTTCAAAATTATGTTATATTTATTGTTAATTGTCTTATTCACTGCGTTTGAAAATAAGAAATTCATTTTTGTAATTATGGTTTTTTATAGGTTCTTAAGGATATGTTTGTAATTACTCTTATTCAAATTATCAAACAGAATATATTTTTCATCAAATAAAAAGATGGCTTAATGTGCATTGCATTAATTTTATTTTTGACATTAATTTTTGTCATTAATAATACTAAATAATGAAAAAACACTAATAATAATAAGAAAAAATCGAGAATTTGCACATTTAATTATTTCAGAAGAAAATTTCGAAAATAGAAATTCAATGAATTTGAAATTGCATTAGCGCTTTTAAATAAAAATAGTTTTTAATTTGATACTACTTCAAAGTATATTGAATGTTTCAAAGTTCAAGCTGCTTAAATTGTACAATTTAAAATTCTTATTAAAGTAAACAAAAAAATTTTAATTGATGCCACAAACTTCTCAAAATGTAAATTTACAAAAATTTTTAATCTTTACAGTTGAATTATTCGAGAAAACTTTTAAAATAAAAAGTAATTTTTAATTTTTAATAGAATAGTTTTGAAATACGCTATCGCAACTAAAGGGAAAAATTCTTCGCACTGGTATTAACAGATCGTACAAATTTTAATTTATTTATTTTTTGTATCTGTTAGATATAATAATATAATCATTTATTTAAGTCTATTCAACAATTTTTAAAGTTGTAATATTGACATGTTTGTTATGTTGGATTTTAAAATTGATTATGTTTTTAATATTAGGTAATTGAATCTCTAGGTCGCGAGTATTTCTGGCAACTTTTTTATTTAATTCGAAACTAAAATTTTTAATTATTTATAAACAAAACAATTTCTATGGAATTTAAATTGTGAGTATCAAAAATTACAGCGGCAAAAAAGAAGGTAAAGGGTTTTGATAATAAATGATTAAATCCGACCTATTGGCTCAGGATCCCTAGGAGATACAGCATTATCTACCTTTGGAGACCCCTTCTCTTGAAGGCTAAATATTGTATACTGTACTCATTTTCTTGGCGAATTTTCCCAAAATTTTGTTGACACTAATTTCCACAAATTTGGGAGAATTTTCCCCAAAGTTTATGAGGGAAAATTTCCCAAACATTCTTGTGTAATATTAACAAAAAAATGGTTAATTTTCCCCAAGATTCCGGGGGAATTGCCTAAAATTCATTGACTATTGCCTTAAACTTTGTAAGTGTTGATACTTATTATTTCTGGCAATCTTCTTTAATTTTTTTTGGAATATTAACCAAAAGTGACGAATTTTTTACAAGATTTAGTAGGGAATATTCCCTTTGCTTTTGTATAATAGTCGACTGCTTTGCGTCAGTTCTGTTTCGCGAGAGATGGCATGATTTCTGATCAGAGTTACGTTGAAGGTGATCCCAAAATTTATAATTTTACAATTTCAACAGTTCTAGCAGGTCTAATCAGAAGCTGCAATTTTGTCGATTTTGAATTAATCGAAAAGCGGTCAAAGAGATTTAATAGAGTTGTTCCGGGACTGCTAACATTATTTAATTTAAAATTGGTGGGTCCATTTAAACTGCTGCAGCCTTTTGCAATTTTATTTGATCAAGAAATGGTAAGTGATTTTTTAATAGGGTAAAGGGGGCGCTAAAAATCTAATCAGAACATCTGTAACTGTTAACAAAATTTTATTTCAAATTTTCGGTTTACTTTGAATTGCAGTATCTTCTTCGATTTTGGTTTGATCTAAGAGTACTATGAGTATATTTGATAGATGTTGCCAAAATTTCTGAAATTTCTATTTTTTCTATTAAAATTTAAAATTCTATTATGCCGCTTATAACAGATACTAGGTTTTTAATATTACAAGTTTAAGGTTCCGGTATTTAATTATTAATGTTCAATGAAAAATATTAAACCGTTTGTTCTTTAATCAACTCTTTTGTGGACAATTAACTTATTGTTTAAATTAATATTTCGGTATTTGATAAGTGAAATTAAATCTTTTGGGATAATGTTTGTTTGAAGCTTCAACTATTTTCTTAAAAAGTAACCCCTTTTGGTTGAAAATGCAATTCCCATCGTAAGAAATTTACTTCGTGTTTAAGTTATATTTTTATTTTGAAAAGTCAAACTAAACTTTTTTTGTACGAAAATTCAAATACTTATTTTTTTAGATTTGTTTTTTCGATTAAAAAATGTATCTGTTTGGTTGAAAATTAATATTCTGTGCATGAAAATCGATCTTTTAGAATTGAACATTCTAGTCCGTGGGTAAAAAATGAAATACTTTGTTGACATGTTTTTAGAGAGTTTTTTCTGTTTGGTAAGAATTTAATTATTTTCTAGAAAATAATTTTTGTACAGATAAAAATTCATATTTTCTGGTTAAAAGTTCAACCTTTATTTAGGAAATTCGTCTTCGCTTGAAGATTCAACAATTAGGAGAAAACTTTTGTTTTCTTTCACGATAAAATCTTTATTCTCATTTAAATGCTAATGGTCAGGAAAAATGAAAAATGTTTGTAAAAATCTGAGAATTTTCTAAATTAAGTTTTAATTCTGTAAAGCTTATTAGAAATACAACAAATTTCGATTGCTCTCAAATTCCATATCTTATTATTTCTGGGAACTAAAAATTATGTACAGTAAGGTAGGGGGGGGGGGGTAGAAATGTTGAAAATTAATTTTCTTAGTTCAAAATTAATTCTTCCGAGAAAAATGTAACTAGTTTATAGAAAATTCCTTGTGTTTTTATTTAAACATAATCTTGATAGATGAAAATTCAATTTTGTAGTTAAAAATTTATTTTGTTGCGAATTTAAATATTTTTATTAGAAAAGTCGTTTTTAAAAAAATTTATTTTCAACTTAAAATTAAACTATTTTATTTATGTTTGCATTTTTTTTAGTAGAATATTCTATCTTTTAGTTAAAAATTCATGTATTAAAAAGTATTCTTTCTTGGTAAATTCCCAGGCGGAAAAATTATATATAGTTTATATAAACATAGTGTGAAGTTTGAAATATAATATTCATTTGTTTTGTACAAAAAAATTATAAAACAAATAAATATTATATATTTACTTATTTACTTCATACTATGTTTTCGGGAATATTTCGGGGACTAAAGTTGGTTGACTGCAAACCGCCCTTGTTTCAATGTAAAGTGTCAAGCGTCAAAAATATTTCAATTATTATTTGTAAAAGTGACAAAATAATTGGGAAAAAATGCCAAAAGTAAGCACAAGACGAGTGCGTAGGTATAGTATACTTCAAAATATTCCTGAATTACATGTTGAAGACTATCATAAGTAAATTTATTAAGAATTTTAAGGTTAAAACTAACCTCGAAGTGAGGTTATTTATTTCTTAGAAAAGTGGCAAAAGTAATATTTCATTTGTTGAATGTGAAAACAAATTAGATCAACAATGACGTCATAAACATATTTATTTTCACTTAATTAAGAATAAGTAAAAAAATAAATATGGGCCTGATCGAGGCCAGGCATGGTTATCTCTGGGTGCTGCGCTTGGGCCCCGATCGGGCATCGCGTTTTATTTCGAGTCTGGCCCTATCTAGATAGCCTGATTTGGGCCCGATCTGGCCCCGATCAAATCCAAATTGGAATTTCTGCCCGGGAAGTTGCATATTTCCAAGATGAAAATTAAGCTTTTTGGTTGAAAATGCCACCATTTAATTAAAAAGTCATCCTTTTTGGTTGAAAATTCAATTATTTATTATTATAAGAACGGCCCCTCATTAATATCAATATATTACCATTTATTGATCAAGGATATAAAGCATTTAAATTTTCAGGTATCTAAACATCTTGTCTGCTGTGATCTGTCTTTTCTGCTGTGATAAAAGGCTAGGGCAGAACAACTTGGAGAAAAATATATAACCAGATTTCACCCCATACCCCTGATTAGTGAGCAGAGGAAATTTTTGGAATGAAATTCCTTCTCATTAACACACATTACATCTTTCTTGGATAAGAAGAAAATTTGTTGGTTGAAAATTCAACCATTTTGTTCAAAACTTATCGTTTTTGGTTTTTTGCTTAAAATAAAGTTTTAAAAAAATGAAAATTCAATTTGCTTTTATTTAAATTTGTCTTTGAACTCAAAAAGCAATCTGTTTTAGTATAAACACCTTTTTTTAATACAAATGAATTTTCTTGTTACCATTTTAGATAAGAGAAATTAGTTTTTAATCCGAAATAAACGAATTTTCAACGAAATAATTTAATTTTTAACCAAAGAAAAGATTTTCGAATCGAAAATGTAGTGGCAGACGTTTAGTTTATTTAAAGTTAAACAATGTTTTTTTATACATAAAATGAAAGAAATTTTCAACAAAATATTTTAATTTGCAACGAAAAAGACGAATCTTCATACCAAATATTAATTTTCAATACAATGTTCCAACTAAAACTAATAATTGAATTTTTAACGCATCAATATGATTTCGTAAAGAAAAAATTTGAATTTCCAAAAAAATAATTTAATTCTAGACGTTTCAACCAAGTACTTAAATTTTCATCTAAAAAAGATGGATTTTTAAACATATAGTTCAATTTTAGTAAAAGAGAAACATTTTAATATTTATAAAAATATTTAAATTTTCAATCAAAGAAACGAATTTTAGAGTATGCCTGTGATCAAAAAATTAAATTAAAATCCGTGTCGATGTATTAAAGACTAATGTTATCAAAACAAAAAAAACGTAGTTAGATTTTCAACGAAATAGTTTAATTTTAAACCCAAAAAGGCTATTTTTTAGAAGAGAGTAGAATTTTTAACCCTCAGAGTAAGATTCAATCAATACCGAGAAATTTCACAAAAATGATTAAATTTTTAACTAGGTTTTCGAATTACTTACAAACATGAATTTTCAACTAAAATGTGGTTGTAGACGCTCTCATTTTCTATTAAAAAATATTACTTTTTACCCAATATTTCAATCGTAAACTAAAAAAGTACATTGTCAACCAAACATGTAATGATTTAATATTAAATTTAGAAATCAACTTTCCTATATTACGTAACATTTATTTTCAACTTTTTACCCCCTCTCCCCTACCGCCGTTACGTAATACTTTTGTTAATATGTTTAAAAACATAATAGACGTCTTCGAAATAAAAAGACAGGATTTCATAACCTACAAAATCTTACGAAACTATAAGTTTCATACATTGCATGAAAATCCATATTGCATGTTTGGATTTTTTAATTTTGAGGTTATATCCAAATTCTGTAACTTCCAAAGCCTTGTGAAACCGAGTTTCCAATAGCGAAATACTTCTTTACCGACAGAGAGAGTTACAGGTCAAACCTCTGCTGTAAATAATAGATGCGTCCGTCGATAAACATTATTTTCATAAATAAACTTTTTTCTCCCCCCAACTCTTTACAAGGCCACAAATGATCCTTTAATATTTATTAACATTTCCCGAAAAAAATTTCCGCGTTATTCAAACTTTTATTTCTCGATATGGATGAAAAAATATCGATCTTAGGGCTGACCTGACCAGCGGTTATACTCATCACATGGCCTTAAAACGTTGCACATATGGTACTACTCAGTGACCCACAACACATTCCCACAACAAATTCCCACAACACATTCCCGGCCCACAGTGGGAAAAAAATGACATTTTTGGTTCAAAAGAACGTACAGCCCAAAAATATTGAGCGATTTAAACAAAACAAATTCGAAAAAAAGTTGTTAAGATTTCTAAGAGAGTTGTCGAGCCTGATTTTTCAAATAGGTTTTCAATTTTTTATGAATAAACAAATATGAGGAAAAAATGGCCATTTTCTCTATTTGACGTTCCCAGTGCTCGTCAGTAACAGGAAAAGTGTTGAAGTCGACTAAATTTAATAAACTAATATTAGCTAAAGATGTTCCAATATTATATATCAAACAACAAAATTTTGTATAGAGAAATTATTTGTTGAAAAAATGTTTTCTATGATTTTCCATAATCTTACATTTTCTTTAGTTATATTGCAAGAAATTTGTATGGAAATTATATGATATCAAGAAAAAATTTATCCTAAGATTATAATTCTTTATATTATAAACAAATTTTATGAACAAATGCAGCAATCAGGCATTTTTCGACAGAAAAAGTCGATTTTTTCGATGTACATTTTTTGAAATTCGGAACTTTATGATATTTTTAGAAAAATTCACAATTTTTTTATTAATCTTATGATCTTTCAAGCAAATTTAAGAAACAAATGCATTATTTGGGCATTTGTCTACAGACAAATTCTTTTTTTTCTATGTCAACAGTTTCAACTAGCATATCGAAAAAAAAAAACAAATTTTCCATCGACAGATGCACGAATAATGCATTTGTTTATTAAATTTGTTGTTCAAAAAATATAAAATTTATCAAACAATTATGAAATTCGCTGAAATCATCATGAAATTCACAATTAAAAAGACTGAAATCGAAAAAAAATGAAATTTCCGTCCACAGGTGCCCGCATAATGCATTTGTTTGTTAAATTTGTTTTTAAAAATTATAAAATTTGGTCAACTTATCATGAATTTTGCAAAATTTATTATGAAAATCCAAATTAAAAGTCCACTATCGAAACAGAAAAGAATTTTTCCGTCGACAGATGTCCCAATAATGCATTTGTTTATCAAATTTGTTTTAAAAAATCATAAAATTGATCAAAAAAATTTTCTTTTTTCTGAGATTATTCTGAAGTTCCAAAATGAATATTGTTTCAATTCTAATTTCTTGCAACATAACTTGAAGAAACGTGTATTTATGGATAATCGTAGAAAACATTTTTTCAACAAATAATTTGTCCATAAATTTTTTTCTATATATTGTGTAATATGGGACTATCTTGAACTAATGCTATTTTATGCAACTTCAGCGATTGCAACCATTTTCCTGTTATTGATGAGAACCGGGAACGTAAAATGAAAGAAAAAACATTTTTTCGTCATATTTGTTTATTTTAAAAAAATTGAGTACCTAATTCAAAAAACAAACTACACAACTATTTTAGAAATCTTATTAGTTTTTTTTTCCATTTTTTTTGTCGAAATCGCCGAACGTTTGTGGGCTTCTTGAAATTTTCTGTATGCTGTAACTTTGGTAATTTTTGATTTTGTGATAAAAGTCACAAGAATAAATTGTTTGACTTTATGAATAATATGAATATCCGTACAGATAAATTTTGAATTTTGAAAAAAGTGGTCTCAAACATTTTCAAAATACGCTTCAAAAGTTATCATGTTCACAGGCAGACATACAGACAGACACATTCTTAAAAACCTGGTTTTCGGTTTCAGGGTGTCTCAAAACGTGAAAATTTGACATAAACTGTGGGGGGGGGGGGCAGGGTCAAATTTTACATAAATCTAATACCTTCTCTGATGAGAATGAAAAAAAATGGACTTGAGAAACAATGTAAAATATAAGAGTTGATATTTCAGCAAAAATATTTCGAATTAAAAGCCGTTAAATTTAACAAAAAAAAACGAATATTGTTTAAGAACTTGTAATTTTTCAAATGAAAAATATCAGTTAGTAGCCAAGAGTAAAACAAAAACAAACAGGAGATAAATTTTTAACAAAGTACTTAAATATTCAAACAAAGAGAAGCAACTTCAATCGATAAAATTTTAATAAAAAAGAGTTGAATTTTTAAAAAAAGCCGATTTTTCTTTTAAATAGTTTGTTTTTTAAAGTTAAAAATATGGTTCTTTTTATTTTTCAGTAAAAAAATATAAAAAACCTATGAAAACACGTACTTTAAAACATTCTTTGAGTAAATAATTGTGTTATGTTTTGAAATTTAGAACGAAATTTAGAACGTATGACTTTAGCTCTATTTTATGAATGAATTATAAATTTTTATCAATAATTTTTATACCAGAAAACTATTTTTTATGTCAATTCTTTTTATATAAATTCTAGAAATGTGGCAAGATTTTTCAAACATGTCGTATTTGACACAACATTTTTTTAGAATTTAAAAAATCATTGTAGAAAGAAATATTGTTAAAATATTGAAAGAATTGACGCAAAAAATAATAAATCATACAATATTTTTTTTGTAGGTTTATCAACTATTCAGTTTTAGATTGAAAATGTCTTCTTTCTTAGTATAAAATTCACACCTTTAGTTGCAAATTAATCTGTATGGTTAAAAATTGACTTTTTGTAGAAAATTATTCTTTTTGTTTGCAAATTGATCTATTTTGATTAGAATTGAATTTCTTTGATTAAAAATTCAAATATTTAAAAAAATGTAATAACTGTGTGATAAAAAATAAATATATTTTAAAAAAGTATTCTTTCACTTCAAGATTTAACTTGTTGGTAGAAAATTAATCTTTTTTATAAAAATTCAATTTTTTTTGTGGCCAATACAATATTTTTGATTCAAAATTAAACTATTTCACTATTGGTTAAAAATTTTTTATGTGTAAATTTTCTTTCTTTCGATAAAAATGTAAATATTTTATTGTGAATGTTTTGTTGACAATTAATTTTTTTAATTAAAAATTGAGTATTTTATTCAAATCTCCTTTTATTGGGTTAACATTTTTTCTAAAAATTAAACTATTTGGTTGTTGTTTAATTTTTTTCAATTGTAAAATTAATTAATTTCGATAAAAAATTGAATTATTTTATTTAAATTGTTTTTTTTAGAATTAATTTTTCAACTTAAAAATTGAGTATTTTATTTGAAATTTACATTTTTGGTTTAAATTCACCTGTATTTTATTTTCTAATAAATTTTTTTTTTACTCAGAAATGTCAACTATTTAATTATTTGTTAAAAATTCATCCTTTTCATTGAAAAATATACTACTTTATTCAAAAGTAATTTTCATTGTTAAAGATCCACTACTTCAGTTAAAAATTTCTCTCTATGTCTAATAGTTCAACTATTACATTGAAGAATTCGCTTTTTTTAGTTAAAAATTAGTCTTCTTGTTCGCAAATTCATCTATTGGGGTTAAAAATTAATTTCCTTGGTTCAAAATTGAAATTCGTTTTAAAAAATGTAATTGATTCGTTAAAAATACTATCTTTTGAAAATTCTAGTTTTAGGTGGAAAATTAATTCTCCTCTTTAAGAATGCATTTTTTGGTTGAAAATTCATTATTTTTTGTTGAAAATTTAAGAATTTTATTTAAACCTTATATTATTGGTTAAAAGTCATTTTTTAAACTGGAAATTGAACTATTTAATTTTCTATTTTCATTTTTTTAGAATTACTTTTTAAACTTACAAATTAAGTCATTTATTTGAAATTTACATTTTTGGTTTAAATTGAACTGTATTTTTTATTGAAGTTTTTTTTTTAATTGATATTTTTGAATTGAAAATTCTTCTTTTTTGGTAAAAATTTGGTTTTATCAAACATTGAACGAATCTAAAGTCAAGAAGAAACTCTATCCTTGATATCGATAAGGTTTGATCCACAAAAATAGATTTCTAAGTACCTATTTTCCAGACTATTAACTATTCAAAATGTCTACAGTTTTTAATTTTTAACCACATTCAAATTTTGTACGAATTAATGAATATTAGATTGTCAACAAACTTAATATTTGTCATCTCGGTTAACATTTTTTTATTTATTTGAAATCATCAATCATCATCAATTCTTTAAAATAAAAATTGTCTTCGAATATAAATTAAAGTGTGGTAATATGAAAAAATTTTATTTTACTCTTCTGAACACTACACAAGATTTGAAAAAGTTGACTTATGCAGCTGATATTTATGCTTTTCTAGAACTATTTAATACTTAGTTGAAAATTAAACTTTTATGTTGAAAATTCGTTTTCTTTATATAAATTTTTGTCATTTTGTTTAAAAATTCAAATAAATGGTTAAAATGATGATTCTTCCACTAAAATAAAATTAATTGTTAAACAAACAGTTGAATTTTCAACCCAAAAGAATAATTTTCAATTAAAAAGACATTTTAAAAAAATAAATACATTTTCACCTAAAAACAAATTAGCTTTTCAAAAAAAAAAGTATAATAGTTAATTAATGAGATTACTTTTCTATAAAAAAGGCAACTATTAAAAAAAATAGAATTTCCACCTGAAACTTATACATTTTGAACTAGAAATAGAATGATTAAATTCGCAGTCAAGAAATTAATTTTTAACTAAATAAAATAAATTTTCAGCAAAGAAGTTCATTTTTCAACCACGCATATGATCCTTCAACAACGAAGATTAAATTTCTGTGAAAAAAGATCACTCTTGTAGATAAAAATGGAAAAGTTCAATTATCAGTTTGAGAAATTTATTTTTTATCGAGGAAAAAAAAAATTTCTACCAAAGTCATACATTTTTAACCAAAAGGTCAACTTCCAATAAAAAACATTAATTGCTTACCAAAACGATTGATTTTTAACCAAAGATATGAACTTTACAAAAAATATTTGAACTTAAATACATGTTATCTTAATAGTTGAATTTTCAACAAAAGAAATAAATTTTCAACCCAAGAATTCAATTTGCAACCAAAAATATTAATTTTCGACCAAAAAGGTTAATTTTTAACAAAATACATAAATCTTCATAAAAATAGTTCAATTAAGGGAATGTGAACCGCAGAAATAAATTTTTAACAAAAATGGTCCATTTTTAACAATAAAGATTAATTTTCTACCCAAAGAATGTTAATTTTTAACAAAATACAGAAATTCTCACAAAAATATTAAATTTTAAGTCATTTTCAATCAAAAATTTAAATTTAAAGAATGCACTCTTCCAAGGCAGAATGTATTTACATTATTTTCTAAAATTACAGGTTCCAATTCAAAATCGTAAATTTTTTGAAAAATTATTTGTTCCAACTCACAGTTAAAGTTTTTCTCGAAAATTTCCTTTTCCAAATAAAAATTATAATCCTTTGCGAACATTTTTTCTTTCAAGTCAAAATTGTAATTATTTGTAAACTTCCTTTCTTGATTGCTAAATTAATTTTTTTTACAAAATGCCGTGTTCAGAATTAAAAACCTAAATCTTCTCGAATTCTGTAATTCAAAAAATTGAAAAAACTTTTTAAATATTTTTAATTCCATTTTGAAAATCTCTCCTATTTGTAACGTTTTTATGTAAATTATTTGAATTAAGAAGTTGTCAAGTTATCCTCAATCGTTAATTTATCAAACCTAAACTGAATTAAATTATATTAAAATTTCCTGGAAAACATTAAATAAAACAATTATTATTTTAAATTTTATAAATACTTTAAGAAATGAAAATTATCTGCTGTTAGTTTAAATTTATTCAGGAATCAAGAAATATTTTTAAGTGCATGAAGCAAGGTAATATAAATTAAGTGTGTCAATGATTTTAATTTCATCATTCTGAAGTAAAATCACTCGTAAATGCCGTATATATTGTTGGAGTTGACAAACCTAATAACAAATATTCCGATTACCTTCGCATTGTTCAACTAAGCTAAAAATGATAAGATAAATGCCGAATTAATTAAAATTGAAAATTTTTTTATTAAAATTAAAATTGTCAATTTATCACAATTCCCATCTTTTACCAATTTTTAATAACTATATATTATACTCCTCTTAATAAATTAAAATTAATATAATAATATAATCAATCACCAATTACGTATGTTCTTTATGTCTTTTTGGTATCACTAAAAGTTTTTATTTGTAGAAAATCCACTATTTTTCAAAATAGTTTGTTCCGCGAACAAAAATGGAGAACGTAAATTAGAAAAATGTTTTCCCTTTTACGAATGACAAAATTCGATAATTTAATTTTAGAAATATGCAAGAGACGAAAATTTTTTAAGCGGAATATTCTGCAAAAAGTTATTTTCTTCTTGACATTTTTTAACAACAGATTTTCGAAAAAATTATACTTTTTTGAAAATGCTAGAAAAAAAAGGTGGAAAATCTTGAAAAACAGAAAAGAACATTCTTTGTGCCAAAATTTTGGATTCCAGTGCTGCTTCAAAATAAAAAAGCACTTGAAAAAATTGAACTTTTTTAGTTAATTCGGATATTTTTTTATTAAAATAAAAATGTTTTTTGGTTGAAATATCAACTACTATATTTTTCGTTGAAAATTCCTACATATTCGTGAAAATTAAATTTTTTTGTAGAATGTTATTCTTTTTGGATAAAAATTCATTTCTTTGTTCAAAATTTAACTATTGGCTTGAAAACTCTTTAAATCAAAATATTGTAAGAATTCGTGTATTTTATTTAAAATTAATCGATTTGGTCAAAAAATAAATCTTTTTGGTATAAATATCATTCTGGTTTAAAGTTTATCCGTTTATTCGAAAATTTCACTACGACGCTCAAAATTTATTTTATTTGGTTAAAAATTAATTTTTGTTACCGAAAATTCAACTATTCTATTTCACGTTGAAAATTTATCAATTTAGTGTGAAAATTCAATTATTTCATTGAAATATTTTTTTTGTAGAAAATTGATCTCATTAGTCCAAACTTCACCCTATTGGTTAAAAATGCATTTCTTCGAGTAAAAATTCAACTTTTTGATTAAAAATTGATTTCCTTACTTAAAAATGTAACTGTTTTGTTTAAAAAAATTATTGTTCTAACTGAAAATGTAACTATTCTGTTTTTGGTTTAGACTATTTGTAAAATTTTAAACTTTTTTTTTAAAATTGACATATTTTCTTGTAAATTTGTCTTTTTGAATGGAAAGTTTCACAATTCGATTTAAATGCAAATATTTGGGTATAAATTAAATTATTTTAATGAAAACTTGAGTATTCTAAAACATTCGTCTTTTTGGTTTGAGAATATAATTGCTAAAGTGATTAATCATTTTCGTTAAAAATTTAAGCTTCTGTTTAAAACTCATATTTTTTAGGTTAAAAAATAATTTTTTTATGTGAAAATTTCACTATTTCATTTTTTGTTGGGAATTAATACTTTAAATGTAAGTTGAAATTTGATCAATTTTAATGGAGATTCGTCTTTTCAGGTAGAAAATTAATCTTGTTTGTTAAAAATTCACTATTCTTCGTTTGCCTAAAAACTCACCTGTTATTTTTAATACTTCCATTCAAAAAGAATTTTTTGCTACGCTTATTTTTATTGTCATATATAAAATTACAGATTTAATTTATTCTAAAAAAGCGGACGCTAAAATCCGGGTGCCAATATTTTTCGCGATTTTTATACATAAATTATAAACTTGAATCTGAAGTATGAATTGCCAAACAAATATAAAATAGAGAAATTTAAATTTTTAACAAAAATAAAAAAGGAGAATCTTTAACGAAAAATTAAATTTTTAAAGAAAATGATAAATTAGTGCACCAATTAAATTTTGAAGCCAAGAAGACGAATGTTTTCAAAAAAAGTTGAAGGATTAATCTTCTACCATGGAAGATGAATTTTCCATAAAAAAATGAGACATTTTCAAAAAAGACATCAATTTTCAACAATTTTGTGGAATTTTTAAGAGAAAAAGTCTAACTATCCACAAATCAGTTGAATTTCTGACTCGAAAATATGCACAATGCTTCAAAAAAAGTTAATATTCGACAAAACAGTTATTTTTATTCCAAATAGTTAAATTTTTATTTAAATAATTTGAAATAATTTTAATTTTCAAAGAAAAACATGAATCTCCAATAAAAAAGTTCATTTCCAACCAACTCAATAGCTCAATTAAAAAAATGTAAAATTCTGGCAAAAATATGAATTTTAACAGAAAATATCATTTTGAATAAAATTGTGGAATTTTGCAGCCAGAAAGATGAATTCTTAAGAGGATTCGTCAATTTTTAACAAAGTCTTCAAAATAGTTTGATTTTCAACACGAAAATATAATTAAAGAAAAAGTTAATTTTTTACAAAATAGTTCATTGAAATAATTTGAACGTCAACCAAATATTTGTATTTTTGAAAAAAAACATGAATTTGCAGCAAAAAAATTTATTTTCAACAAAAAAATTTTCAATAAAATGCGTCGAATTTCAATAAGTTTGTTGAATTTCAAAATTAATTTTCGAGTCTTACAATTAAAAAATAGTAAACTCTGATTTACAGATGAAAAATGAATTTTCGCCAAAATACTTAAATTTGTTACAAAAATTCTTTCAATAAAAATCAGAAATCTTCAAATAGAAATATTCAATTTTAACGAATGATTTAAACTTTAATCCAAGTGGTTGAATGTTCGATTTAAGAACCAAAAACGGATTAGTAAAATTCTAGGTTAAAAAAATTGACTTCAGCAATGTGTTTATACTTTAATTTTTTTTTAAATTTTACCCAAAAAGGTGATTTTTAATTTTGGATAATAATTAGAATTTTTCAGGCAATCTATTAGAGAATAACAAACTTTCTTCAAGTATTTACATATTAAATGGATCTATGAATTAAAAATGGTTTAGATTAAATTTTGACTAAAAAAGATCTCCTTTCGCTTCGCTGGGAATCGAACCACAAAACTTCCGATTGCCGGTCGGTTCCTTTATAAAAAAGAAATATTGGTAAGTATTGGATCAGGTACTTTTTCGCGAAAAAGTATTAAATTTCCAATACTTAAAATTACTTGTTTTTATAAAGAAAGATTTACCATTAAGCTACTAAAGAAATCAACAAAAGTATCCTTTAGCTGAAGCTAGGAATTAAAATTTTTTAAATTTAATCTTTTTTGAAAAAAAGGTAATTTTTTCTCGCTTCCTTGAAAAAATATGACTTATGACACCTGGCATAATATTGCTTGTATTTCTAAAAAAGGATTCTTCTCTCAATCTCTCCAGTAGCTTAATGGGAAAGCACCTAGCTGGCGACAGGAATTTCTGCAATTCTTTGTTAAACGCTTCTAGGAAAAATCGCTTCATCTTTTTCAAAACTGATTTATGAAATATAAATACCTTAGAAAGATAACCTTGATACTTATGAAAAAAGTAATCTTGAAGATCACGGCTACACCATAAATTGTGTAATTCAATAAGGGACTGTAATAATCATTATTTACAATCTCAAACAAATTCTTCAACAATTCATTATTCAGTTATTCCTCTACTTGGACAACATGAGAGTCGTTTATCCTCTGGTTTTCGTCATGGCAATCATTCTTAATTCTATTGGTGAATATAATGGTCTAATAATTTATATCCACAATTTTAAGAAAATTTTTAAGCTACCCGAGAATAAATATTTGTTTGATGTAATTCGCATTCCATCCGGATTGCTGTTTTATGCAAGCTATGTTTGATTTTGTTTAAAAAAAGTATTAATTTAATTGAACCCTCAATATATCCAATCTTATCAGAAACGTGCATGTAATTCAGAAGAGGCAAGAATTTTCTTTGATTTTGCAAACCGAAAGATGTCCAGTTGAACACACACAGCCACGTTACTATTAGGAAATTTTTTTAAAATTTTCTATCTAAATATTTACGTAAACTTGATTCTGTTATACAAATTAGGTCTATAGGTTATATTTGCTGCTTTAATACTTAGCTTTCATTGAAGTCTTATCTACTATTAAACATGTATACGAAGTCTTGTTCCTTATTTGAGCATTAACCCGTTATGGCATTGTAATAGAAAATTAAAATTTTTAACAGAATTTAAAAATTGGTTCCCTTGGATAAATGAGATCCAAATTCTATCTCAGTCGGACGGTAAAATTGAGAAATTTTTTGGATAAGTCGATTTTGCTTTATATGTTCTGGATTTCAACAGATAAATATCAAGTGAAATGTCAGATTACCAATTAAGAATTTAGGATTGATAACGGAATTCAGACCAATTTTTTAAAATCCTCAATCTGTTAAACACTTTAAGAGGATAATATTTATCATAATCTTTGCTGTGCACAAAACTTTTTCATCTGGATTTCTTAAAAGTTTGACCACAATGAGTTCAAAATATGGAAATGTACTTTAATAAAAATTAATTCTCTGTTTCTTCTCGCAGAGATAAGTACGCAGTTTGACTGTTTACCGAATGGGGACCCAATCTTGGTTGTTCCTCATTGCGGACCTTTTTATTCCCCGGATAGACATCATTCTCCTTCAGCTTCTCTGTTTGATCCTCCTGCCGACTCAAATCTTCGTGTAAGGTCCAGATCTCCTGAAAGGCCTCCACGTCCTGACAAGCCCATGGCTCCACCTACCAGGATTCTTTGTTCTGATGGCGTTGACTATGCACTTAAGCACCTAGAACACTTTAGGTTAAGTCCCCTCACGAATCCACACCGAATACTTGGACTTCGAAGATACACTTTTACAGAGGGTATGCCCATTCAATTACTCGAAGGATATCGTATCTTCACGCCCGTACAAACCAAAGAACAAATTGTGTTATCAACAACCGATGGTGACGCTGTTGCAATATTGGAGAGTGATAATCTTCTTGCTGGTATATATAATCGCCATAAAAGACGCGCAAAAATAAACATGGAAAGCGGCCAGGTTACCATATTGACCCAAAATGAAATTTCGGATATTCCAATAGGCCACCGACGCAAAATCCGACGGCATTTTAAAGTAGAGTATGTTAAGTCCTATCCTATACATTCTTCATTCATGTGAAAAAAATAAAACTTGAATATTTTTTGTTTGCCGAAGTCGGCTTAAAATATTAGATGTATATTGTCAATGCAAGTGATACTAAAAAATAAAAGTATTATTTTTCATATGGCTTCCAGTCTCATTATTATCCTAAAAGGGTTCCAAGATCTCCGAGGGTCATCACTAATTCGCTTTAAATTCTGCAGAATCTAGTTTTATCGGTTTAAAAATGATAAACCTTTAGCGCATGGCAAATACAGTCAAACATGGAATCCGTGATGCTCCATTTCATGTTCCGGAGAATTGACGCCGCACGTTGGGAAGGGTGAGAGGAGCTATGGAAGGATATCGGAGCTCACTCAATCGTCACTAAACAGGGAGAGAAACAAGAAAGACAATGAACAGGAGAGAGTTCCGAGACTCTGGATTTAATGTTACGCTCAGTCCCAAAATTGATATTAAATCCAGGTTTAACTGTATTTAGTCACTGTTATCGGTTTCCTAGAAATGACAGGACTTACCGGTAGGGCGCACTGTTAATAGATGTCAGATCATGAACCAATGGATGACCATGACTCGTCAGAATCAAAACTATTATTGTGTTGCATCTGGTGAATGGGATCGCATTTGCAGCCCCGTGCGAATCTCTGAGGAACATCGTTGGAGGCTCTAGAACCCTTCGTGGGAAGCTCTGGTTGCCCTTGAGAAGGCTCTGCCGTACCTCGTATATGACTGTAGAGGCCCTCATGGTAAACTGTAGAGTCACTCGTAGGAAGATCTAGAAGCTTAAATAAGAGGATCCGCAGGTCACCTTCAAAGATCTAAATCCCTTTGCAGGAGGCTCTGTAAGACATCACGGACGGCTAGACAATACCTCTTGGGAAACCCAAGAAGCCCTTACCCTCATATGCTCTATCGGAAGTTTGGGCCCCCTAGATTCCCTTACGGGAAGCTCTGGGGCTCCACGCGAAGTGTTCACATAAGAAGTTCTAGAGGCAAACCTGGGAAGATATAAAGTCCCTCACGGAAGGCTCTAGAGGCCGTCTTGGAAGGCTTTAGAGGCCATCGTAGGAAGCTCTAATGGATCTCATGGGAGGCTCATGAGAGAACATATAGCCACTAATAAAAGGATCTGGTAGCCTTCAGGGGAGGGTTTAGAGGTCACCCTTGAAGGCTTTGCGAAACTTTGAGGAGTCATAACTTATGTCCTACTATAGACAGGACGTATTTCTTATTTTGTAATCCCAGAAAATTGAGCCACTTTCACTCACCTGTAGAACACTTTTTCGTACAGCGATTAGGTGCAAAGGCATACTGTGTCTCTTGAAAACGTTGGTTTTTAAAATCTCTATAAGAATATCATAACAACTTATACCTTTTTCTTGAAAAATAGAACATTCCAATTGTGATCGCACCAAAAATAATCAAAACTCAAATATTCACAAGCTTAACAAAAATGTTCTTCTCATTGGATACGTACCTTTTTCAATTACAAGAACAAAACAGTGAAAATACGTATGTTTCAATATCAATGCATATTATTAATTACCATAATACAAATTAATTTTCACGCTCAAAGGGTAAAAAACTCAGAATAAATTCAGACGGTTTTAGGACAATTTAAAATAAAAGAGCAGAATTCAGTAAAATTCATAAAAATTAATTAAGTCTAATTTAGTGAATTTAGAAGGATTCAGGAAAATAAAAGAAATAAAAGAAAATTCCAAAGAATTAAAAATAATGCAGGGTAAATTCTTTTGACTAAAAAATAATTCAAGTTAAATTCAAAAGACTTCGAATCAATTGAGACAGTTTTGAGAATCTAACAAAATTTGAATGATTACAATCAATTTTAAGTGAATTTCGAGAAATTTATGAGAGATGAGAAGAACGAGATAAAATTCTTAAACTTCAAGCTTATTTCAAAAAGCATTCAAGTGAATTAAAAACACTTTTAAAAAATGTAAAAATCAATTAAATTAGGTGAAATTGAGTGAATTAAGAAGAATGCAAAAGAATTAAAAAGGATTTGGGATAAATTGATAAGAAATCCAGGCGAATTGAAAATAATTCAAAAAGGCAAAAAATATCAACAAATTTTCGAAACCTTCAGAAATTATTTTTTACTTGCGAAAAATTCTTTGAAATCCATTTAAATATTAAAATCCCTTAAAATGATGAAGACCCGTGGAAATTACTTGAAATCGTTCACATATCGTAAAAATGTCTTGGAATCTTTTAAAATAGCCTAAAATATTTTAGTCTTTGAAAGCCTTTAAACTACATAAATAAATTAAAAAACTGCGGGAATCTTAAAATTGCCTAAAATATTCCGAATCCTTTTATATATTCAGATAGCCATTGAAAACGCCTTAGAATCTTCTACAATACCCTCGTGTATTTAAAATCCTTTCAAATCCCATTAAGTTACTTAAAACAATAAAAAATTCTTTGTAATCTTTTAAGGT
Source organism: Belonocnema kinseyi (assembly GCF_010883055.1). NCBI lineage: Eukaryota > Metazoa > Arthropoda > Insecta > Hymenoptera > Cynipidae > Belonocnema > Belonocnema kinseyi. The sequence goes on from NC_046657.1 coordinate 43,820,307, forward strand.
AACTGAAATTATTCGAAATCCTTTAAACTCCTTTAAAATTCTTTGAAGCTTTTGACGTGATTTCTGCAAAAGAGAATTCACAATCACTGAGTAGCAGTTTTGGATGCTTTGACCTTCAATTTCAAAAATAATAGCAAAAGGATTTTCGAGAGGAAGTCGGCCAGGACAGTTTGGAATCCATCAGCAACAACACGGAAATTTTCAAAAAGATCAACAATGGGGATGAGTTATAAGTTAATTGTCGCACCAATGACACAGTGATCAGCTCCATTTCTGTTTAGTACAACGGCTCCACTGATTCAGGATAACCATTACCCTGAACAAGTCGAACCGTTTGTTTAATAGTATAGTCGAGCTGTTCTGCACACGCGGCGCTCGCGGCACAGTTCCGAGCTTGCGCAGATTTGGAAATTATAGTACTCAAATTTCGGACGGGCTGATCTCCATAAGTTTGGGGTCAACAGTACCCTGAATCTAGAGCAGACGCTACACCAAACCAAAGTGCAGCGACTCTTTTACAACTAGTGCGACGATTTTACCAAAATTCTCTCCCTGAAGGTGATGCCCACTGATTTCTTCGACCTAAATGGTGTTGTGCACAATAAATACACTCCAGAAGGTCGTATGGCGAACAAACAATATTACCAAGAAATTCTGAATCGGATACGTGACTTAGTGAGAGAAAACGTTCTGATTTGTAGAAAAGTGGCAACTGGGTGCTTAACCGACCGACACTCGATGCAACTCTTGACATTTTTAGTTATAATTAAAGAATCAGTCAAGATTTGTTATGTTTCATAATCCTAAATTAGAGATAAGCTCCCCGATGTTACCCTATATGAATTGCAGAATTAAAATAAAACTTTCATAAGTCAGTAATTTATGTACATAGAGTCATTCGGAGTGTAGTTTTTCTAAGGAGTCTAAGACCTTTCAAGAAAAAATGTCGTGCTTTGTTTCCGAACATGATATCGTAGTAGAAAGTCATCATTAACTTGAAGTGCCGCTCGCGCTAGCCTAGCAAAAAATTTTCGACGGAAGTGTATATCAATTTTCATTTTGACATCAGTTTTTACGGATTCAAAAGGTACATTTTTTTGTTGACATTGAATTATGAAATGTTAGTATCTCAGAAGGACATGTTTGAAAATTAAATCTGCAAGATAGCGAATCTGGAATTCAGTATGTAACCTGTATTGATGCAACAGAATATTTCTTTTTTAAACAAGAAACCTATTTTTTCTTTAATACATTAATTCTTGTTCCTCTACTTGAAAAAATGAACGTTGTTTGTACTCTGCTCTTTGTCTCGGCAATCATCCTTAATTCTAGAAGTAAATGTACTAGGATAATACATACATAATTTTAAAGATATTTTAAAGCTTTCTGCAAATAACAGTTTTTCCGACATGATTCGGCTTCTAACCCAAGTGCTATTTCATCAAAGCTCTCAGTGAGTTTAATTAATTGACCTTGCCTCTCGTTTTTCCTAACCCCAGCATTAATACATGTATGTAACGAAACTCATAGAAATTTCAAAACTAAAAAGTGCAGTGAATTGAAATGGAAACGAAAATGCATAATTAAATCCACAAGCATCGGTATGGGTACAGGCTTAGTATATTAAAAACGAGACGCACATATGTTATATTACCATTTATCTGATATCTTATTAGTTAATCTACTTTAATCTGAAGGTTTCTCTATTTTTTTAAGATTTACTGATGAAGTTTTAATTTGAAAACATAATTGCAATGCGAAAATATGTATAGAAATAAACAAAAATCCAGTCAGATATTTGATAACATTTGGTACAATTTCACATCGAACTGTTTTAGATCATTAAACATTTTTTTTCCAAAGGACAGAAGGTCAATGGCATTTTTTCAAATTAAAGAACAAAGTTTAAGTGATGCCGTCATATTCTTACAATTTTTGGAATTTTTTCTTTATACAGAAATTCTTTGTTAATGAAAAAAATAACTTTTGAGTTCGGTTAGATTAAACATCGAAGAAGTTTCGAAAAGAACCATTTCATCATGTTCTTAGTCGAAGAGAAAAAACAAAGCCTAATCTTCTACCAGCAATTAATGTACTCTTTATTCAATTTGTTTGTATTGTGAGACAGTTAGAAGATTATTATAATGTTTATAAGAATCTTTACTACCCATTTCCAAAGGATGACATTGACCATTGATAAGGGTTTTCATAGATAGCGTTAAATATGTTTACTGATTTAATTGTTCATATTTAACTGTAAATCTATTCCACTTCGAGTACCAAGAAACCGTTTTATTAATTTTTGTAGGGGCAATTCATCAAAAACTTTACTCCTATCTTGTTGCAGCGTTAGGTACACAGTTCGACTTTTTACCTAATAGCGAAGTCGCCACTGGCTGGGTCCATGCCTCTTCCTGCCAGGTCCAATTTTCCTCCTGTGAGGCTTCCTTCTTCTGACGAATATAGATGTGAACTTTAACAATTAAGATTTATTAGGATTACGGCCGATTTGAATTCTTACCAGATATTCGAACTTCGAATATTTACTTTTCCCGCGGATAAATCACTTACCATGAAAACAGGGAAGTCTACGTTTGTGCCTATGCCAAGTCGAGAACAAATTGTATTATCAACATCTAATGGTGACATGTTTGCAATATTGGCGAGTTTTAATCATTTGAATGGAATATATAAGCATTGTAATCACAATAAGAGAACGGGCGAAAATAAACATGGCAAGCAGTAACGTTACCCTGTTGGCCTCAAATGAAATTGCTGACGCACCAGTAGGTGTCACCTGCTAAATCGTAATTTATTATATAGTAGAGTATGTGAACCCTCCTGACGCTGATGGTAGTTCGTTTTAGTTCTACACGCATTTAGAGAATAACAATCGTTCAAAAAATCTTATAAAATAAATCATGTTGAAGAAAGAACTTGCTTGTTGTTAAATCATTATTACTCTTTACTCATTTATTTCTAATTTAATCGATTACTTTTGCTAATTCAAAGAATTTCGATTAATTTCTACGTCTTCATCACGCGAATTCTGATTCACGGCTGTTTCCAAACGGTTTCCAAAAATACCCTTCTTCCATTTAAAGTGCCCGCGTTTTCGATTCATCAGACAATGTAAACAATCGGTATCAATGAGAAAACTCATTTTAAGAATGCTGATTTAAAAAAAAAATTGTATTGTCGATTGAAGCACATCCAATCGATTTTTGTTTTCCGTATAATTAAAATAAAGACAACCTAATCCTAAACATTCCGTTAGATTCATTTTCAAGGCGAAACATTCAGAAAGTCTTCCCAGTTTTTACCGTGGACGAGTAATACACATCCGAGAACGGAGAACCTGTTAAAACATAACTGCAAGTGGCCAGCAGATTGTTTTATTTGCTTCGGAAAAGACTAATTGAGAAACTGACGATAAATTGAAGCCTTTAGACCAGTTAAATGTAGGATTCAAATTCGACTTTGACTCACAATAAATATTATATGTTAGTTTTACATGTTTTATTAACGGTTTAGGTACATGTGGCTAGATAAGGGTTTACACGTTCTACTTTATAATACATCAGGATTGGGCAGGACACACCTACTGGAGCTTCAACAATTTCATCTGGTCTCAATAGCGTAACGTTGCCACTTCTTATGTTTATTTTCGCCCTTCGTTTATTCTGATTACAATGTTTATAAATACCATGCAAATAATCGGAACTCGCCAATATTGAAAACACGTCACCATTGGATGTTGACAATACAATTTGTTCTCGACTTGGCATAGGCACAAACGTGGACTTTCCTGTTTTCAATGTAAGTGATCTATCGGCAGGAAAAGTGTATCTTCGAAGTTCGAATATCCGGTGCGGATTCGATTTGGAGGTAAGTCTAATAAAACTTATTTCCTCAAGTTCATATCCATTTCCGTCAGAAGAAGGAAGCCTCACAGGAGGAGAAATAGACCTAGTAGGAAGAGATATGGATCTGTCATAAGGCGACCTGGACCTGCCACGAATAGGCGGCTCGGCAGGAAAAAGATAACTCTGAGGTGAATTATTTATTTCATCAGAAGAAGAAGACCCGTAACGAGGAACACGAGGAATAGGTTCGCCATTAGGTAAACAGTCAAACTCTGAACTTAACTCTGCAACAAGAAAGAATTAAAATTTCAGATAAGTTGTGCACAAAAAAATAAAAAATAAATGGTTTCTTACTTCTTGTATTGAAATAACTTCACAATTAAATATAAATGAGTAAAGCAATCAATATCTTCAAAACAGTTACTAAAAACCCTTAGCAGCTGTCAATACCAACCTCTGGCAAAAATGCTTAACAATTCTTAACAAGGGAAATAATCTTATAACTCTCTTATAACACAGAAAGAACCAAAAATAAAGTTTGCATCGATTGCAGCTATAAGATTTTATTTTAACTATTCAACGTTTTACAATAATTTTTTACTATACTTGCACTTTTCCGCTAATATTATGTTTGACCTTAAAGCTCTTAACCTTTGTCTTCTCTTTTTGTTTATGCACATCATTTTCATTCAGGACTTTACATCATAATAAATCAACGCATGGGGATGCACAGAACGCAGATAAGAAAAGATCCAAAGGAATATATTTATACTAAAATTGCTTCGTATGAAGGTAGGAATAACTTCCAATCATTTAAATAATTCAAAAGTTAATAATAAGCTTTACAATAAGCAATTCTCGTAGAAAAATATTAGAATTTGAGGTTTTGTCATATTTCTATTTCCCATAGTTGACAAATGTTATCAAATATCGAAGTAGATACTTTTTTATTTCTAGTCATATTTTCGCATCGCAGTTTTATTTTAAAATTGAAACTTTATCATCAATTTTTCATTATACTGTGATTACAGGTAAATATTAAAAAGAGAGAGAGATCAATTTAGTTTAATGTTAGCTAACTGACAATATTTCACGTAATTAGTAAGATAACAGATGTGCGTCTAATTTATATTTCTCTAAGAAATGTCCTGAGAAAAATTTGTGATATTTGAAACCACAAAGTTACTTAAATAGAATTTTAAGAATATTATAAGTATTTAAATAATAAAAACTTTGTCTTAAGATTCAAAAGAATACATCTTAAAGAAAATTTGTGACACATAGAAATTTCGTGACAGTATGGACTCGCTTATGATCGGAAAATATTTTGTACAAATTACGACAATTTTGGGATTTAAAGTATAATTAATTTCCGCCTTCCACTTCAAGTCACTCAACTTTTTAGTTCGAGAATTTCTATAAATTCCGTTTCACTAGGAAAATTTTTAAATTGCGTTTTTTCAAACACACACATTCAGATTATATAGTCACTGATTTTTAACATTTTATGAAGAATGTATGAATTAATTTTATGGTGTGGACAGATAAGAAGCAAGGTTAATTAATTAAACTCACATAGATTTTGGGAACAAATAGCAATTGGGTTAGAAGCCGGATTATGCTGGACAAACTGTGATTGGCAGAAAGCTTTTAAATATTTTTAAATTTATGTGTATATTATACTCTTATATTCACTTGTAGAATCAAGGATGATGGACAAGTTGAAGATCAGGGCATACACGGCCCTCATTTTTTCCCAGTAAAGAAAACACTGATTGATGTACATATCAGAGAAAAATGAGGTCTATTGTGTAAATAAGAAATGTTCTAGTGCTTCAATACATATTACATAATACATTTGAGATTTGCTATCTAACAGTCTTCAAACGTTAAACACGTTCTGGGATATTTATATTTAACAATGTAAATTCAATAAAAAAAGTAGTTTTTAAAGTCGTTAGAACTAATATAAGAATAATAATCTAGCCGAATGACTCTCACCAGACGCGAGTATATTCCTGACCTCATTGAGAAGAAATAACACAAATTTCCTGAAATATAACTCAAGCTGAAATAGAGTTAAGAAAAAATATTTGAAGCACGAGGTCTGTTAGGTGAATAATTAATCCTATCGTGCAGCAGGAATTAAAGTACATTCTAGTCAATGGCGATAATATACAATTAAAATAATTTCCATGGGAACCCTTAACCTTCTTCTAGCAATCCCGATACTTTCGGTAGCACTTCTTGCAGTCACCATTTCAACTCAGGACTGTTTGGGAGTAGCTCAAGTTGTTTAGGACTATATTTCAAAAAACAATTCGGAATAAGCTGCGACAAATGGTCATGCACGTTTTCGTATTAAAGCAAGTCGCCATTTCTTCACAAATGAGAACGACTTTTCTCACTAATTCACGTAATCAGTTTCGAATTTTTTTGGTAATATTGTTTGTTTACCACCTGACCTTTTGTAGCGAATCTATTGTTCATAAAACTTTCCTGGTCTGAGACGATTCCGTCTTTGTCTCAGGCTCATAGTCATAAACCCATAAATCCTCCCCAATAATGACCTTTCTGGAAATTTCCTTGTTGTTTATGATTGATTCCAAATTGTCCTGGGCGACTTCCTCTCGATAATTCATTTGATATTCCGCCAGAAATCGTGAAACGTACTTTTGTTTTATTCGTGAAAAATAACATTGAAAATAAAAAATAAATAAAAAATTTGTGGAAAAACGACGAAAGTCACGAAAAAAAGATTTAATGAAACCTGATCTTTTCGATAAAGTTTTATTCAAGCATTCCAAATGCAAAGGAAAAATATCGGAGCGCGAAGCGCGAGGTAACCCATTATTAAGCAGGCAAATTTTTTAAATTATAATACACAAGGATTAATATGCTCTACTCTATAATACGTCATGATTGGACAGTAGAGACTTTTCGAAAATCTATTTATTTCATATGATCTATAGGGTAACCATACCACTCATTTTATTTTTGCCCGTCTCTTATTTTGATTACATCGTTGATGATACAATTCGTTCCTTAGTTAGCAAAGGCCCATAAGTAGACTTTTCTATCATAATTGTTATTGACTTAGCGGCAGGAAAAGTGTATCTTTGAAGTTCGAATGTCCGCTGCGGATTTTATTTTACAGAAAGTCTTATAAACTTCAATTCTTCAGTTTCAAAGCCATATCCGTCAGAGAAAGGAAGCGTCGCTCGGGGAGAAATGCACCTGGCACGAGGCAACCTAGATCTGACACGAAGAAAGGACTCGTCAGGGGGAAGAAATTTTTTTGGATAATTGTGTCTTTAACAAGAATATAAAAGTCTGCCACAAGAAAAGCTTTGAAATTTGTGTAAAGTACGTTCGTATTTTATTAACTCTTTGTGGAAATATTGTAAAGCAAGCGTACAGAAAATTAAAAAAAAACGGTTTCTTGTTTCTTGAATGAAATATTTTTACAATCAAATAAAAATGTGCACAAATCAAAAGCGTCTCATAAGTATTGTCTTTAAATGGTTTTTGCTACTGATTCTAATTTCAACTGGAATTTGTTGAATATTGCTTTACTTTCCCTGAAATACGTTAAACGATTATTAACCGGTCTAAAGTTGACCTGCAGCAAATTTTATTTCTAGTTTTTTCTCTGCCACTGAGGCTTTAAAAAAGTTTTACATGGAAAACTTGTAAAATGTTTGAGCAAGCTATATAATCAAATCCAATAAGATGCTGACATATAACTTTGTAACCTTTTATTCTTATTCCTCCAGAGAGATACATAACTACACCATTATTTCAGTATTAAAAATGAAATATCAACCAACAAAAAACCTAGTTTCAAACAAGTAAAAATGAGAAGAGATGCAACATTTTCAGTTAAAGAATTCTTGAACCTTCACTTTTGGTTCGATTGCAGTGAATTAAATTCTGAATAGTTTCCAGCTCGGTTAATTTGTCTTTTTCATTGGTTTTAAATGAGGGCATGTGCGCCCACGTGATAAAAATAATTTGTATTTTGATTAGGATAATTGTTAGAAATTATGGTAAGAAATAAATTAGCAAATATTGTTACTGTCGCTAAAAAATAATACTGCAAATATTTCTAGAAATAAAAGGTTTATAATACCTACTAAAGTTGTAGACAAAAAATCGACTTCTAAATCATAATAGTTCGAAACTGGGTTTCTTAGAAATGAATAATAACACTGCATGCTATGATTCACTCAATAAAACAATCTTTTGCGAATAACCCACTACTTGAAGAGAAATAACCTTTAAATAACTTAAATGATAAATGAAATTTTCCAATAAAATTGGATAAGAGAAGCGTTTTATCAAATGTAATTATTTCAATCCTTTAATATAATTAGCTCACCTTTTCTACTTAATATATACTCGTAAACATTCTTTTATATCAATGCAGATTTTCGCAAATTTTCGATAAATTTATAATAATATTTGTTGCTAACTCAGACAAGTTTTCGGCATTACTAAACCTTTTTTTAATTTAAAAAAATCCCGGCGACTTTATGACTCTAAAAGAAAAAATTGATGATGGGATGATACCACTATGGAAAATTAATCTTTGAATGTTTAAATACGACATTAATCTGGACTTAATCTTTTTCCTCCATAATTTGTTACAGATATACATTTTGATATATCTTTATTTTAGAAATATATATATAGGTAGAACCTAATAATTACGATATTTTCCAAAATATCTGTAAATTTTGTTGTTTCTAAAATTCATTTACAGAGCAATTAAAAATATTTTAGTACAAAATAAATTTTTTCTGTATACTATAGACTTGCAGGGCACAATTCTTATCTTACTACAATAGAGAAGCAATCATCCACTAGAGAGGCTAAAGCGAACGTAATAGAAAATGCTAATATTGGTAGTGCGAAGTAATTTATGGTAAATGGCGTGTATTCTTTGGAACTACAATACGCGTATTAGAATTTCGTATTCTAATACCAGTACTGCAATCTTACCTCACAATCCAAAAAAAAAATTATTATTGCTAGCGAAATGAAAATTGCGTATTATTCGTAGATTTAGGCTCGCTGCATCCGTATAGGAAAGCAAAATATCTCTATCAAATCGGAAAAATACGTGTCGTCTTATTTCCTTTAAAACAGAATAGATTCTGTAACTGAGATATTCTGCGACTCAAAGTGTAGAACCCGGGTGATTTAAAATGTGTTAGATAACAAATAATTTGGAAATATTAGCAATTGTGATAGAATGTGGATTTTTTCGGACAATTGTTTTTGCGGAAAGCTTGACAGGATGTTAATCATTATATTTATTATACTTGTATAAAAAAACCCTCATTTATCACATGTAGACAACAAACTAATTAATGTATGAATCAATAATTTGGTTAGCAGAAAAAGAAGATAAAATTGGTTGCAGCTGGATTTAGAGAGGGTGGAAAATTAAACGTATTTGGTTTAAAGTTTATTCGCGGTTAGAATAATAATTCTATCTTCATCTACTCTCTTGTGGAAAGAAATATCAAGTGAACACTATTCCCAGACTTATTTCTAGGTTTACAGTCTACTGGGGTACAAAATACGACTGTCTAAGACCGTCCCGTTGTCAGATGTGCCTAGTGAAACATTATTGAGGAAATTGGAGTAGAACTTAGGATCGATAAACGAAAACTTAAATAAAACATTTTTCCTGTTTATGAATTTTCTAGGAAACAGCTTAGACTATTTTACACAAACTATAATTTATTTTACACCGCGAAGTAAAAAGAAATTGACGCACGTGGAATGACATCTTTTCTCTACTTAATTAACTTAAGCGATGATGGATAGCGCTGAAGATTTAAAAATGTGGCCGCCATAGGCCAACAGATTTTTAATGTGCTTCCGAAAAGAACTGGGTGAGATATTGAAGAAAGATTGAAACCTTTAGAAAAATAATTTATTGACTAGTTAATTTAATTGTCAGTTCCATTTAGGATTAAAATTCTGACTTTAATTCATAAACAATATTATATGTTAGATTGGAATTGTTTAATTAGTAGTATAGTCAATAGTTATTTACAGAAAAGTTTACAAACTGTACTTTATAATACTTCATGATAGGGCGAGTGGCACCTATTGGAGATTTAATGGTTTTATCTGATGTCAATGGGGTAACTTGGCCTCTTGTCATGTTTATTTTCGCTCGTCCGTGATTGTTCTTAAAATATTTATATATTCTATCCAGATTATTAAAACTTTCTAATATTGCAAACACGTCACCATTGGATGTTAATAATACAGTTTGTTCTTGAGTTGGCACAGGCACAAACGTAGACTTTCTGTTTTTTGGCAAGACATTTTTCTGCGGGAAAAGTGTATCTTCGAAGTTCAAATATCCGTTTTGGATTCACATTGGTAGTAAGCCTAATAAAACTTAATTGTTCAAGTTCACAGCCATATCCGTCAGGAGAAGGAAGCCTCACAGAGGAAGTCATGGAGCTAGCAGCAGCTGCACTGGACCTGGCAGGTGGTGATCCCGATCTCACCCGAAGAAGGGCATCTGCCGAAGGGCATCTGTATGTCACTCAACGTGTCTATGTGCTACTGCTGCGGCCGCAAGCAAGCAAATGTTATATAACAATTTGCTAGATAAATTTACAACTACTTTGCTCACAGAAAATGCTGCACCCTAGTCAAACGAGATGGCTTTCACTTATTGTACGTATATTATAATTATGCAATATTATATGAGTTATTATTTTCAGATATTATCATTTTTCATATTTTTTCTAGCTTCTTTCACATAGACTGTTGGAGAAATAGTCTTCCTTTGTATTGATGCCGATCAACTTGGAACTGTAAGGTGAAAAGACACTAAATTTGTAGCTATTATCAAAAGTAGAAGACACAATCGAAAACGCTTTAAGCAGAGGAAAACTTCGATTTCGGAATATTTAAACTTATATTAATTAATAAATGTGGATTTTGTACTAGTCAACTTTAAAAAGCAGGCGTTACCGGAGCAATTTACTTAAAATGAATATTCAAATTAGAAATGATTGATTTCTGGTGCGATGTAAACAGACAGAAAATATATACCTAATATATACCTAAATATCTCGTAAACGGTTTGTTTTTTTTTTTCACAAAATTTGGCACAGATTATCTTTAACATGCATAACGTGGTTTTTTACATGCTCTCCAGGTTTAACATTTTTAAGGTGAAAAAACAATGAGAAAACCGAGATTATTATTAAATTTGATATTTTTGGTGCTGCTAGCAAAAAATAAATTACTAAAATGCTAAGTTTCAAAATGGTGGATTCAAAATGGTGGCCAAAAAATAAATTTTTTCATTTGTATGTAATGTTCGTTTTCATATCGTAATATCGTCTCAATGTTCGTTTTAAAAATCTATTTTCAACAATCTTTATTATTATTATTTAAAATACATCAATCGCGAGTCCAATATGATGCATAAAAAAATGTTGTATAGTAACAAGGCCAACCCCAATTTTTTTTAGTCTTTAAAACTCTTCTGTGAACATACAATTTTTTAGCCACGAACTATATAAACCAGATATAGTTTTAAGGGTCTAAGCCATCGCTGACTTCGAATTTGACATTACTTTTGCAAAATTAATTTGTTTACACAATTTCTTTAAAGAAGCTAATTTCATAAAAATAATCGCATATTTGGATTAAGCGTACTCAAAACCCTCTTAAATAATTGATGTGGTATTTGTATTTTCTTTGCCTTTTTTATGAGCATAAACAGTTTTATTACATTTACAAAGTGAATTATTTATTAATATGTTTACTAAAAAGCATAATTGTAGACATAAGACGTCATAATTCGGTTTCAGGATACCGAAATTCTTTGAGGTCACATTGTGGCCGCCAAAGGCCAGCAGATTTTTTCAGGTGCTTCCAGAAAAGACTGGGTGAGATATTGAAGAAGAATTGAAACCTTTAGAACCATAATTTATTGACCTATTATGTCAATTGCTTGTTACATGTGAGATTTGAATCTGACTTAGGATCACAAACAATATTATAGGTGAGATTAAGAATTTTGGCGTAGACAATCGTGGTTTACATGTTCAACTCTATAATACATCATGATTGGGCGGTAGATACCTACTGGAGATCCAGTTATTTCATCTGAGGTCAATAGTTTAAAGTTGTTGCTTGCCATGTTTACTTTTACCCGTTTCTTATTATGTCTACATTGTTTATATATTCCATCCAGAGTATTAAAACTCTTTAATATTGCAAACGCGTAACCATTGGATGTTGATAGTACAATTTGTTCTTCAGTTGGCATCGGCCCAAACGTAGTCCTTCCTGTTTTCGTTATAATTGATGTATCCGTAGGAAAAGTGTATCTTCGAAGTTCGAATATTCGATGCGGATTTGAATTGGCAGTGAGCCTAATAGAATTTAACTGATCAAGTTCGCATCCATATCCGTCAGAAGAAGGAAGCCTCAAAGAAGAAGAATTAGCGTTGGCAGCACCTGTACTAGACCTGGCATGTGGCGACCTGCATCTCATCCGAAGTGGCGACCTGGGTCTCTCCCGAAGAGGAGCCTCTGCAGAAGAAATAGACCTCTCCGAAGAATTGTTTTTTCCCAAAGGATATGAAAGGCTGCTGCTAGGAACGTCATCATTAGGAGTGCTATTAGGTAAACCGTCAAACTGTGAACTTGATTCTGCAACAAGACGTGATTAACATTTTTGATAAAATACGTTCGTATATTATAAATTTTTTTTGGAAATATTGCGAAGCGAGTGTATTGAAAAATAAGAAAAACTGTCTCTCGTTTCTTAAAATAAAACAGTTTCTCAATTAAATATAAACGATTGTATTTTTTAATTATCTCAAAATACAGTAAACTCCAAAAATGAATTTTACGTCGATTCTTGGTGAAAAACTAATTTTTCTTAATGATTCTACGTTCACCGAAATATCTTTAATTACTAAACTCCTCTAAAAATTATGTGAAAAACATTGTATTTTTTGCTTTCCTTATGTGACTAAATTTGGCCAAACAAAATTATTATATCTAATAAGACGCAATCATATCGATCTTTCGTCACATTGTCAGAATCAATACTGTCAATCTTAGAAATGATTAATATTAAAAGTATACTATTATATTCACCAATAGTATTAATAGTGATGGCAATGGTGACGACCAGAGTATGAGCGAGAATCATGTTTTCCAAGCAGAGAAAAAACTGATTATTCTTTGAATGGAGAATTTGGTTAACACTGTACAAAGAAATATTCTGGTGCTTTCTTACGCATTATATAAAATTTCCTAAAGTCGTTATCTCACATACTGTAGACGCCACGTCAGTCCTGAGATATTTGCTTTTCATTATTATTTTCTCCTCCCTGACGGCCCCTGCTTTAATGTATTACCTAACGGAATAATTTAATATTTTTTATTGATCATTGTAATAATTTAGTTTGTAATTTTAGTTCGTAATTTCATTTTGACAATTTTTTGTTTCTTTTTATAATAAAAATAACCCTACTAGGTTTTAACTTCTAGAAATTTTTTTCATACAATTTTGCGTCTCTATTTGACGGGCAACGACAAGATCCTTTCGCTAAGTTAGTTTTTCTGGTAGTGAAGGGATGAATTCACGATCACAAAAATAATGTTTATCCCTTTCCACCGATACACAGTGGGCTGGATCAGGAATTTACTATTTAAAATCACCTACAGCCTACAATTCTTAACCGATTTTCAATTTTCGGCAATAGGAATAATCAGCGATAGTTTTGCAAGAGCATGTATGGATTAGATTTTTGAATTTCGATTATTTTCTGTTTTTTAAATAAACAAACAAAAAGACAAAATGAGTCATTTTTCACTCATTCTTTTTTATGTGTAAATAAATAATTCAATTAATTTCGTTCTTCATGAAAATATATGTCAAAGCATCTTAGCGAAATAAATAATTAGTGGGTTTTCGTATACAATTGTTCTAAACAAATTATATTTACAATAATGTCAACATAATGAATTGTTTGCTTGGAAAGTATATTTGTAAGTTGAATTTGCTTGATTTTATCGGCAAAATGATACTTGATCATGAAAATTTGTTGTCTGCTATAATTTGCTTATTTTGTAAACAAATCATATAAACAAATGCACAGTTTGGTCATTTATCTGCAGAAAGTAATCGTTTTTCTTTCTTATCGCTTTCAGTTTGTATAAGTGGTAATTATTAGTGAAGGAAACATGTCATGCGGCATTATTTGTTTATTTTATAAACAAATTTGATAAACAAATGCAAAGTTTGTGCATTTATAGACAGAAATTATTCGCTTTTGTCACTGATCGTCATTAAAATATACAGGATGGACACGCTGGGGCTTACATACATGGACATTTCAATGCTACCCGAATTGCACAGTAGCAGGGTAGAAGCCAGTACACAGGGGTATTTTTATATTTCGCGCCTTTAAATTTGCATTCGGATCGGCCATTCAGCCAAGTCCGTGCATCGTCGGATCAAGTTTATGAGAGTTTCCATGGTTGCTTTTGAAACTTCAAGCGGTTATGTTCAGATTCACCTGTTTACCCTAGTCGCTGTCAGTAAATATAGGCAATGTCAATTTAAAGTTTACGCATGTAATATTTCATTCACTTTATTTAAAACATATCCTGTCTATTCATAACATACCTTTTTTTATGCAGTATAAATAAGCGTTAAACACCATTCACTCTTCACCCACTGGAAGCGCAGAATATCATTACTATTTTATAGTATTTGTCACTGAGCAGCTATTCTATAATGGTATTAGCAAAGAAAAAAAATTACGTTTACTTCTCAGTTCACATGTCTCACTTCATTATTAATTAAACACTGTTATTATTTGTAATTACTATATAACATAGCCTATAATGTTTTGACACTTTTATCCGTTTGAAGTTTCGAACACAACCATGGAAACTATCGTAAACTTGATCCGAAGATGCACGGACTTGACGGAATGGCCAATCCGAATGAAACTTTAAAGGCGCGAAATATGAAAATACCCCTGTATAATGGCTTCTGCCCTGCTGTTATGCAATTCGGGTAGCATTCAACTCGCCATGTATGTAAGCCCCAGCGTGTCCGCCCTGTAGAAATCGTGATTGGTAAAAATAAAAAATTATCATTCCATATTATTTGAAAAAGATTACTTTCTGCCCATGAATGACCAACCTAAACGTTTGTTTATATAATTTGTTTATAAAATAAGGAAATTATAGCAGTAAACAAATTTTCATGATAAAGTATCATTTTGTCGATAAAGTTAAGCAAATGCAACTTACAAATATACTTTTCAAGCAAACAATTCATGATGTTGACATTATTGTTCATATAATTTGCTTATAACAATTAAAGAAAATTAAAAATCGGTTAAGAATTCTGGGCTGTAGGCGATTTTGAATAATAAATTCCTGATCCAGCCCACTGTGCGATAGAGCGATACACCAACCGTATCTGCTATCAAAGCCATTCGTTTGTCCTTTTCAAGGTTTAAGAATAATCATTTTAATTAAAAATTTACGTCTTTGGTTAATAACTTTACTTTTTTGTTAAAAATTCGTTTATTTTTTATTGAAAATAAATTTCTTTGTTAGAAAATTTAACTACTCTGTTTTTAGTTTATAAAATCATATTTTTCACGTGGCCAATTCAACTATATACTTAAAAAATAATCTTTTTTATTTTAAAATTATACTTTTTGGTTGAAAATTAACTTCTTTGATGAAAATTCGTATTTTTAGCTAAAGATTTATCCTTTTTTTTAAATTGATTTTGTTAAATGAAAATTTAACTATTTGAATTTTGGTTGGAGATTTATATTTCTTATTAAAAAATTTAAACCTATATTTCTGTTATTTTGTTATTATTAATAATAAGTCGAATTGTATTTATTAAGTATTTTGTTAAAAATTCATCTTTTTTGTAGAAAATTATTTATCTTGGTTGAGAATTTACGTTTTTAATTAAAAAGTTAATTCTATTGATTTTTTAAAAGATTAATTTCCTTAAATAAAAATTTAACTATTTCATTTCTTGTTGAAAATTTAGCAATATTCGTTGACTCGTAGCGAGCCTCAGATATGATTGTTTACCTTAAAATTTTAGAAAAGCATGTTTGAGGGTAATGAGAACAGATTTATGTATAAAATTAATCGAACGTAAAACTAGATTTCTATTTTCATCGATCGCCAAGAATTATTTTAATTTGTGTCTTTATTTTCACTTTCACTGACAGCTGTTTTTTTAAATAATAAATTTTTTATTGGTTTATTTAATAATAAAGTAATATTTATTTCAAGTCTATCTTAACATTTCATTCTTTTAAATAATATAAATGATTATTAAATTAATAGATATATTGCGAAATCATCAAGTTTAATAATATTATTATATAAATTATAATTAAATTTTTTATCAAAACGCTAAGTTATTACAAACTTAGTTACAATTATATAAATTTATTATATTAATGTTTTAATTATGTGAATGATTTAATGTTGAAAAACTTATTAATTTTAGATTAAAATTAAATAATATCGTATTTTTATTTTAACTTTATCTAATAAAAATTTATTATTATTATTATTATTATTATTATTATTATTACACCATTAAGCCATTTCCCTTTCGGGGTAGGCGTGACTCACTCGGCAGGGGAAAGGAGTAGTG
>NC_046657.1:43836987-43847369 GCF_010883055.1 Belonocnema kinseyi
GTGTCATTTAAAGTGTCCCAGAAGGCGTCTTTCACTTCTCTAGGATCACTATCAACCGGCGCGTAGCAGGCTATAATAAATAGTCTTCTGATTCCTACTTTCTTTCTAGCCCACAGCAGTCTGGGAGACACGAAGCCATGGTCTCCGAGATGCTGCTTTGCTCTTTCGTTCAAAATGAGACCTACTCCTTGTTTACCATGTGATTGACAGTCTACTCCTGACCATATTTCGAATCCGCCTTTCAGCACGCCGTTTTTTATGTCTTTAGTTTCGCATCCCTTTTTCTTTGTTTCGGGCACGCATAAAATATCTAGTTTCTTCACGTCCATAGTTTCACGCAATTCTTTTACCTTGAGATCATTTACTCCCCTAGCATTCCACAAACACCCAGTGTCCATTCGTCGCCTGAAACATGACCTTTAGATTTTCCGTGTGCCTGCCTTTTGTCATTAAAAGTTCCAGTCCTTTCCGAGGCTATTTTGTAGTTTGTATTATTCATTGTTTAGATTATACGCCCAACTAACACCTTTATGCAATAAGTTTATTTTCTGAGCCGTAATCATGTCAAAGTTAAGTATCAAATCGTCATATGGTGGAGATTGTAGTTCTAACGTCAGTCCCACCAAAAACTTCAGTTAATAAGGGAGGGTTGGGAGAGGGGGGAAGTAGAACTCGAACCGAGAGAGTCGTCTTGGGTTTGCTTTTTTGTGATTAACTATATAATATTAGAGCTATATTTGTTAAAGCAATAATAAATTAAAATTTATCTTGAAATTTAATTTTAAAAAAAGATTAATAAATTAGTAAATATATTGCGATATCATAAAGTTTAATAATATTATTATGTAAAATATAATTAAGAATTGGGGTTAAAACGTAAAGTTATTATAAGCTAAATTACAATTAAATAAATTTATTATATTAATTTTTTAATTATGTTAAAGATTTAATGTTGAAAAACTTATTATTTTTCGATTAAATTTAAATAATATCGTGTTTTTATTTTAACGTTATCTAATCAAAATTTATTAACTACTTAACTACTTAGAATTTTTTATACTAATATTATATTCATATTTCATATTTTAACATTATTTACAAATTTAAAATTAAATATAGTTTAAAGAAATTTTAAATTGGTTAATTCATTGTTACAAGAATAATTTTTAAAATTTTATCTTAAAATCTAATTTTTTCAAGTGATATAAAAGATTATTAAATGAATATATATATTGTGAAGTCATTTAGTTTAATAATATTATAATGTGAATATTGTGAAATGAGTATTGGAATTCAATTTTCTAAATTATATGTACACATATTTTAATTTTCTTAACTTAGCTAGAAAGCTTATTAATAAATTAAATGTAGATAAATCCAGTTTCAAATTTGAATGAGAATATAATGTAAACAATTATTTGAATGTTTTCATTAAAATAATTGTGTAATGCTTTTTATGTTGTGAAATGATTCATTAATTATCAACTAATTTTACAAAAACTCACATTTTTTGAAATTAGTCTAAGACTTTATTGATAAAGAAAAATTTCAGAAATGAAAGTTGAAATTTAAAAAAATGTAATAACTAAAAAATATTTAAAGGTTTTAGTAAGAATTATAGTTTAATGCTTCTTATTTTGTAAAATGACTAATTAATATAAGCTGAATATTTGTTTTCGAAAATTAAATTGAATAAAGGTTAAAATTTATTACCTTAAATTTAATTAACATAAGTAACAAATAAATACATTATTTACTTGTAGGTTATATAATGGAACACTGAATATGATTTGCATAATATAAATGAATTTATTTTTAATGTACCTCTATTTCAATTAAATAATTTTTCGGAATTCTGCTGGTGTTCTGAGATTAATATTTTCATTTAATTGAAAAAAATATATGCAAAAACGTTCAAATTTTTTCTCTTAAATGAATATTAAGTCACTAAAAAATGAAGTTTTTATGAATAACATTTAAAATTTGTTAAAAGATATATGAATATTTCAGTTATAATAATTGTTTAATTATTTTTATGCTTTGAAATGACTGAATAATTTTTAATTGATTATTCATATGTATAAATAATGCATAAGGGTTGAATAATACGAACTACTATTGCGCTACAGCTCGGATAAGACGGGTAAACTATTTTTGTTTCAGCCTCGTATAATCGCAAACTCGGATAATGCGGCCTCGGATAAGCGAGGTTCTACTGTATTTAGTTTCAGATTATGTATTTAAATATTAGCTGATACCTTTTGTATCGAAGTTTATTTTTTCTTTCAAACATTTATATTTCATGTATATGAATTTTTATGATGATTGTGATAATTGTGAAATTAGATTCTGAATTGCATTTTCAAACTTATATTTACATATATTTTAATTTTTTTTTAAATTAATTTACAAGGTAATTAATAGATTAGAGGTATAAAAATACTGCTTCAAATTTAAAGAAAAATATAATGTAAACAATATTTGAGTGTACAAATGAAAATAATTGTTTAATGTTTTAATTAAATAATTTTTCAACTGATTCTCATGTTGTGAAATGAGTATCTGCATTTAATTTTTATAAACGTGTTTTAATTTTGTTCTCGAATAAGTATCAAAAGTTGCCAAAGCGATCAAATTTTCAAAAATGAAAGTGAAAATTGAAAAAAGGGAGAGGGAAATTATTTCAATTTTTAAATGAAAACTATAGTTTAATTCTTTTTATGTTAAATTACGTAAAGATTAAATTTTAAAATTTATATTTAAGTTAAAAAATTGATGATTTAAATGAATGTTATATTATTAAATACTGGTTATAATTGATACGCTAACTTTTATTAATATTTGAAATACAAAATTTTTAATTTTATTATTTATTCAATTTTTTGTTTTGTTGTGAAATGAGTATCGGAATTATGATTTCTGAATGATCCGAGTATATATTTCACTTTTTTTCTGAAATATTGAAACATTTTATCAATAATACAAATTTTTAGAAAAACACCAAGTAAAAATTATTTGAATAATTTATTATAAAAATGATTCTTTAACGCCTTGTATCTTATGAACAGAATAATTACTTATTATTAGCTAATTAATTTTTTTACAATATTTGATTACATCAAAATTGCATTCATTGATATAAGATATGAACTTTTTAATAAAAACATATTTATATTTATCCTATTTCTATTAGAATTATATAGTTTTTCGAAATTTGGATGATGTTTTGAAATGATTATTTGAATTAAATTGTCAAAATCATATGTACAAGTGTTTTGTTTCTTACAAAAACAAGTATTGAAGGTTATTATTAACTAAGATTTTCAGGAAGGAAGTTTAAAAAATATATATAAAGTAAGAGTAAATTTATTATTTCAATGAAACAAATAATTTGAGGCTTTTTATGTTGTGAAACATTTAATTCATTATTAGCTGATAATTTTCTTCACACTTTCTTCATGTTGATTTGAATTTGTGACAAAGGTTACTAATAAATTAGAAGTATGGAAATGCTGTATCAAAATTTAAAGGTGAATATACACATAATGTTAATATTATTTGAATGTTACGATGAAAATAACTGTATCATGTTTTTTATTTTGTAAAGTGATTAATTCATTAACAACTGATTCTAGTAAAAGTTACATTTTCTGGAATCAGTTTAAAAGCTTAAAATTAAATAAAATTTTTTTAAACAAAATGTCAAATAAGAAAAAATAGATAGAGTTAACGTTTTTGAAATGTTTTATAACAGAATTATATTTTAATGGTTTTTATTTTGTAAAATTGTCAATTGATCGTTAGCTAAAACACGTTTTCTGATAATTAATGTAAATGAAGATTAAAACATAGTCCCTGAAATTCAAGTAATATAATTTAATTTTTGACTTAAAGGTTATATAATGGAATATTGAATATAATTTGAATATTAAAAGTTAATTTAAATTTGCAATTATATTATTTCAATTAGATATTTTTTCAAATGATTCTGATGTACTGAAATGCCATATTATAATTCCGGAGTTTTTAAGAAGAAAAAATTGTTTTCTTTTTGTACATCTGAGTAATCGTTTTTTTAATTTTCAAAGAGATAAGTAAAATAAAATTATCGAAAGAATTTATTTTAAGAATTAGAACAATATAAGCGTCTTAATAATTTTTAAAGATTTTGAGAATAATTTTTTTTTAACAGTTATGGGAAAATTTTGAACAGTTAATAATTAATTCTGAAATAATAATTGTTAATTTTAAAGACTTCAATATTGTTGAAAGATAATATGGAAGAATTTAATAAAATTATTTCCATGTTCCGTGATTTAATTAAAATTTCGGTAAACTTAATTTTTAGGACATCAAGAGAAGGAAAAATATATAGTTAAGTTTCATGGGAAAATTTAAAACAATTTTTTACTAATGGGTTCTAAGAGCTCATTAAAAAAGATTCAACAACTTTTCATATTATTTTATGAAGTAAAAGAAGGGTTAAAAAGTGTTTAAAGCAACATCATGCCAAAATAAATCATTTTAGAACAAATTTTAGTAAATTTAAGAGACATTTACAAGTTTTAACACCATTAAAAAACAATAAAAATTTATAAGATATTTCAGGACTTTTTTGAAAATTCAGGATAATGACAAATTCTTCAGGTTCCCAAAACAATTTCTTACGAATTTTTAATTTGAAAAATGAGCTTCAGCAGAAAATTCAAAAAAGATTTTAAAACATCAAATATTTCCTTCCATTTCGAGAAAGAGTAGAAGATTTTAAAGCAAAATGTTTTAATTTTGTAACATTAAAAAATACCAAAATAAATTAAACTATCAAATTTTATAAATATTGCGAAAACTTACAAGAATAAAGAAAATTTTTTAACTGCAGAAGATTTAAAAAAATTCAGAATTATGTGAAAGTTTTTAAACCTAAAGAAAGCCAGACGTTAAAAACGCAAACGTCTGGACACTAATGTTTTTTTTCAAATTAAAATTTGTAAACAAAATGTGTGAAAAACTGAAAACCCATTGGGTAAAGTATCACATGTCCTTAATTAGAATAACTTTGAAAGGTCTCAAGTAAAGAAATTAATGTTATTCAAGTTTTTAGGAAAATTGGGTATATTTTAGGCAGTTTAGATTTTAAATAACTTTTCTAAATTTTAAGAAAAATTCCAGTCAGATAAAAATATATTTAAGAATTTAAGAAGTATTGTGTAGATATTTCATTCTAAAAGGGCTCGAACTTTTCCTATTATTTTAAAAAATCTCGTGAAATATATATTTTTCTTAATCTAGATTTTTTGTTGGCGAATATCAAATATTCACAAATATTTTATAATTTTCTTCAAATTCGTAAGAAATTTTTAAAGATTTTGAGGTAAATTTTTTACACTTTAAATGATTTTTCAACATTTTAAGAATAAATTGGATTCATTTACAAATATTTTTAGGAATTCAAGAGGCTTTGCATAGACTTCAAATATTTTAAACCTTGGAAGAATTTCCGAAAATTTATGGAATATTAATTATTTCTTCTGAAATTATAAAAGACCTAAATATCTTTTGAAAAGGCTGAAATTTTTCTAATAATTTATAAAATCCTGTAAAATAAAATATTGATGATACATTTGAGCCGCGGGTCATTCAGAGATCTGACGTATCGACAATATTCAAACTTGATTTTAACGTTACGAAAAACATCAGAACAAAATTCTCATCTTGACGTCTACGGATATATATATATATTTTAAGTAATGGTAATTATTTCATAGTGTAGTTAAGTTTCTTCTTGTTTCAGACAAAAAACACGAAAATAATGTTGCAAGGTGTTAATTTTTGAATTAAAAAATAAAACATTTTGTTGTCGAAATGAAAGACTTTTCAACTTTTCTCAATGCAAAATTATATTTCTGCCAAAAAGGGCGAATTTTCAACAAAATAGTAACATTTATAACCAAATTAATTTCGAACTTAAATTATGATTTTTCAAACTGACAAGTGAATTTTCAAGAAAGCAGTTCACCCTTAACCTGGGAGATGAATTTTCAATCAAACAGATGAACTCTTCACAAAAAAATGCAATAGTGGATATTGATACTAAAAAATATTTTAATTTTGAATCAAAAGATTTTAGATATGTAAAAAGATTTCAGATATGTAAAAGAAGAATCTAGGCAATTTTAAAGAAAATTTGTTTGTTTTGCAAAAGTTTAAACAATTTGAGGACACGTTGAAATCAGTTAAAAAGATATTTAGGTCTTTTCAAAGCTTGGAAAATGTTAAAAATAAATATAAATGTTCGCAAATCTTTCAGTTTTTAAATATTTTATATCTATGAAAAACTTTAAAATTGCTAAATGTTTTTAAAACTTTTTTTAATTATTCGTGAAATTGTCTTAAAACTTTCTAAATTCATGTTCAAACATTTTTAAAACTGCATCTAACTTTTTAAAATATTTAAAAATATTTGCTTCAAATTTAATTATAAAATCTTCAAAAACCCACGTTTTATTTTGAGTTTTTTTGCAAATATTTAAAAATTATGAGTTTTGAAATGTTCAAATTCTTTTGATTTATTTTTAAAATGATTCAAATTTTTTCTAAATATTTGCAAACGTTCTAGAAAATTAAAAAACATGCCTTCAAATCTTCCAGATATTTTTTTGACGATTTTTCAAATAGTTTAGATTGTTTCAAAAAAATTTTGAAATATGATTTCAAAATAAATATTTGAGATTAAAAAATTATTTTACATTCTTCCACAAAACTTAAAACATTTTTTTATTGTTTTGAACGTTAGGAAATTTTTAAGGAGCTTTTTAATTTGTTGTTTAAAATTTTTAATTTTCAGAATATATTTTGGAAACGGCCTTTGATATTATTTTTATCATATACAATTTTTATCATCATCTTACTGAGTCGATCAATATTTTATTTGGACAAATTTCTGGAACTTTACTGAATTTATATATACAGGGTGGAAACGCTGGGGCTTACATACATAGCGATTGAATGCTACCTGAATTGCACAACAGCAGGGGAAAAGCCATTATACAGTGGTATTTTCATATTTCGCGCCTTTAAAATTGCATTCGGATCGGCCATTCGGTCAAGTCCGTGCATCTTCGCATCAAGTTTATAATAGTTTCCCTGGTTGCGTTCGAAACTTCAAATGGATACAAGTATTAAAACAATATAGGTTATGTTACATAGTAATTACAAATAATAAAAGTGTTTCATTAATAATGAAGTGAGACCTGTGTCCTGAGAAGTAAACGTCAATTATTTTCAGTGCCAATAACATTATGGAATGTCTGCTGAATGACAAATACTATAAAATAGTAATAATATTCTGCGATCGCAATGGGCGAAGAGTGAATTGTGTTTAACGCTTATTTGCGGCAAAAAAAGTATGTTATGAATATATAGAATATGTATTAAGTAAAGTAAATAAAATATTACATGCGTAAACTTTAAATTGACATTACCTACATTTACTTACAGCGATTAGGACAAACACGTGAATCCGAACATAACCTCGAAATAATGACAGATCGACTCGGCTTATTTATTATACTTTCGATTGTTTATTATTTGCAAAAGAAATATTGTGTTGTTTTGTATGTTTATTACTGACAGTGCCGGCGGTAATAATTTAAACAATAATTACTCAATAATAACTTAACAAACATGAATAATCAATAATTTTAATGAGTAACACTTTATTCCTGAAATTAATAAATGATTTCAATTGTTTTTTTTCCATCGATCATAGATGAAATACTCATCAGGAAATGCAGATGGATTTTGTGCATTTCAGCTGGTTCATTTAAATGAACATCATTGAAAAACCATTATCTGTAGACCTTATCCCAAGACTGGGGATTGAGCAGCCTAAAATTAATTGAATCTCATGGTATAGGTGTATCAAAAAAATATCTCGAGGTAATTTATCTTGTCTGAATCTTAACTAATAAAATATTTAGGGATTTTTTTGTATTTTACAAAATGTTTTCTCTAGATCTCATCCTAAAATTTTGTTTGATAAACCAATAAAATAAATTAGAGACTCGCTGGTGATCGAATTGTATAAGAAATAAATCTAGACAAGATATTTTAGGCTAAAATTATTATTCCATTTTTTAGAAATTATTCTATTTTCGAAAAATGCTATCCCTGAATCTGATTTCCGAGCTGATATTCAATCAGCCTGAAAAATTAATTCTAATTCATTTTTATGGTATAGGTGTACCAAAAAGATATATCGAGGTAATTTATCTTATCTGAATTTTTATTAATAAAATATTCAGGGATTTTTTTGTATTTTAGAAAATTTTTCTCTGGAACTCATCCTAAAATTTGGTTTGATCAACCAATAAAATAAATTAGAGACTCGTTCGTGATAGAATTGTATCATAAATTAATCTAGACAAAATATTTTACTCCAGAATTGTTATTCCAATTTTTTTTTAGAAATTACTCTATTTTTGAAAAATGCTATCTCTGGATCTGATTTTCAAGCTGTTATTCAATCAGCCTGAAAAATTAATTCTAATTCATTTTGATGGTAAAGCTTTGTCAAAAAGATATCTTGAAGAAATTTAACTTGCCTGAATTTTAATTAATAAAATATTCAGGAATTTTTTTGTATTTTAGAAAATGTTTTCTCTCTACCTCATCCTAAAATTTGGTTTATTCAACCAATAAAATAAATTAGAGACTCGTTGGTGATAGAATTGTATCAGAAATAATATTAAAAAGAAATATCGAAGAAATTTAACTTGCCTGAATTTAAATTAATAAAATATTTAGAGATTTTTTTGTGCTTCAGAAAATGCTTTCTCTGAACCTCATCCTAAATTTTGGTTTGACCAACCAATAAAATAAATTAGAGACTTGTTAGTGTAGCAGAAATAAATGCAGAAGCGATATTTTGTGCCAGAATACTTATTCCAATTTTTTCATAGGTTTTGCTATAAGTATGTATTTTATCTTTTCTAAATATTAAATTCATACATTATTGGTATCTTGTCAGAAAATACAAATCTTTTAGTGTAATTGAAATTTACTCGAAATGTAATTTTAGTGTATTTCATTGAGTTATCGTTTAAGCTCAAATTATGCGGTTAGAAATGAAGACACCAATTCCGTAAATTTTATTTGAGGATCCCTAAATATTTCATTAATTTAAATTTCTTCGAGATATCTTTATGATAAAACTATACCATCAGAATGAATTAGAATTAATTTTCGTGGCTGATTGAATGCCCGTTTGGAAATCAGATCCAGAGATAGGAATTTCGAAAATAGAATAATTTCTAAAAAAAATGGAATAACAACTCTAGCCTAAATTATCTTGTCTAGATTTATTTCTGATACAATTCCATCACCAACGAGTCTTTAATTTATTTTATGGGTTAAATAAACCAAATTTTAGGATGAGTTCCTGAAAAAACATTTTCTAAAATACAAAAAAAACAACTAAATATTTCATTAATTTAAATTCAGGCGACTTAAATTTCTTCGAGATATCTTTTTGATAAAACTGAACCATCAAAATGAATTAGAATTAATTTTAGGCTGATTGATTTTAGCCTAAAATATCTTATATAAATTCATTTCTGATACAATTCTCTAATTTATTTTATTGGTTGACTAAACCAAATTTTAGGATGAGGTCCAGAGAAAACATTTGCTAAAATATAAAAAAATTCCTAAATATTTTATGAATTAAAATTCAGGCAAGTTAAAATTCTTCGAGATATCTTTTTGGTAAACCTATGCCATAAAAATGAATTAGAATTAATTTTCGCGGCTGATTGAATGCCAGTTTGGAAATTAGATTGAGAGATAGCATTTTTCGCAAATAGAATAATTTCTAAAAAATGAAATAACAATTTTAGCCCAAAATATCCTTTCTAGATTTATTTCTGATACAATTCGATCACCAACGAGTCTCTAATTTATTTTATTGGTTGCTCAAACAAAATTTTAGGATGAGATCTTGAGAAAACATTTTGTAAAATACAAAAAAATCCCTAAATATTTTATTAATTAAAATTCAGACAAGATAAATTACCTCGAGATATTTTTTTGATACACCTGTACCATCAGATTGAATTTGAATTAATTTTAGGCTGCTCAATCCCCAGTCTTGGGATAAGGTCTAGAGATAATGGTTTTTCAATTATGTTCATTGAAATGAACCAGCTGAAATGCACAAAATCCGTCTGCATTTCCTGATGTGTATTTCATCTATGATCGATCTGTGAAAAAAACAATAGTTTAAGCTTCTAATGTGTCCCCTAAGGGTTTACATTTTTCTTACACCTTCTTTATTCCTTTACACACCCTCCACACACTTACTTGGTGGTGGAAGGGGGACCTAC